>NC_045434.1:51802463-51858251 GCF_002776525.5 Piliocolobus tephrosceles | reverse complement strand
AAGAAGAAGAAGAAGAAGAAGAAGAAGAAGAAGAAGAAGAAGAAGAAAAAGAAGAAGAAGAAGAAGTGTGTGTGTATGTATTCCTTAGAATTTTTAGTACATAATGTTATGTCATGTTTAGTTAGTTTTACTTTTTCCTTTGCAATTCTGGTGACATATTTTTTGTACAGAAAGTCGTGTACATTCTTTTCTGATTTTTTTTAATTTTTAACTTTTGTGGGTACCCAGTAAGTGTATGTATTTATGGGATATGAGCCAAGACTTTGTAGCTGATGGAAGCAGAATCTTCCCTGTACTGGAACTTATGATTTGAATTGCATATCTCTTGCCCTAACTTCAGACTTCAGCAGGCCCCTTCACTTATACTTTAGAAGCATTTCTTTCAGCCCACTTCTCCACCCTAGTCAACACTGCTACTGCTTGGTATTCAAGGTACTGTCCAAAATATTTTGTGGTTTCTTTTTTTGTTTCCTTCTGCATGTAGGCTTCAGTGGATGCTCTGAGCTTAATCCTCAGTGGATAGATTTTTTTCAGCTTCCTTGACCATATTTCATAAGTAGATGGCTTAGAATGTTCGTAGATCTCTTTCAGTTGCCTTTCTAGGATGAGATTTTAACAGGCTTCTTGGACCTTCATTTACTGGTACTCTCCCAGTTTTCTTCTCCCATTCTTTTCCAAATACCCCATAATACCTATTGTCTCCTAAGGCTTAAAGTGCCTAGAGAATGTCTCTAGGTTATCTTACTGTGTCCAGCATTGGTTCCTTCTGGTGGGTTCTTGGTCTTGCTGACTTCAAGAATGAAGCTAAGCATTACAGTTCTTAAAGATAGTGTGTCTGGAGTTTTTTTCTTCAGATGTTCAGATGTGTCCAGCGTTTCTTCCTTCTGATGGGTTCGTGGTCTCTCTGACTTCAGGAGTGAAACCGCAGACCCTCACAGTGAGTGCTACAGCTCATAAAAGTAGTGCTACCAAAGAGTGAGCAGCAGCAAGATTTATTTTGAAGAGCAAAAGAACAAAGTTTCCACAGAATGGAAGAGGACTCCAGTGGGTTGCTGCAGCTGGCTGGGCTGGCCAACTTTTATTCCCTTATTTGGTCCCACCCACATCCTGCTGATTGGTCCATTTTACAGCACACTGATTGATTCTTTTTACAGAGTGATGACTGGTGCGTTTTTACAGAGTGCTGATTGGTGCATTTACAATCCTTTAGCTAGACAGAAAAGTTCTCCAAGTCCCAACACGACCCAGGAAGTCCAGATGGCTTCACCTCTCACTGCTACACCCTCAGACTTCAGCACTTTTTCCTCGAAGCAAGTATCTTTTAGTTTCTTCCTATGCCTTAGATTATTCTCATGAGCTCTGTGTGAAAGTTTGTGTGACAGAACCAAAATTGTATGCAGATTCCTTGTGTGTCTAAGTATCATACCACACCACTCTCAGGATTTAAAAATTTGACAAATTTCGTCAATGTTATTTCTTTCATCTATGGCAGTTCCAGTACCTCCAGCTATTCCTTCAAGAATGAAAGCCACTCTGGGTCCCTCCTCCTCAAAGATAGACTTGTCACTGGAGTATAGTTTCTTTGTCAAATAAGCTCTCAGAGGTCTTGTTCATGTTGTTAAACTGCAGGAGAGTTCTCACAACCTTCTACACCATAAGCAAACTAAGTTTTGTTTTAAAATGTCAATAATTATAGCACTTTGGAGTCTCACTCTATCACTCAGGCTTGTGTGCAGTGGTGCGAGCTTGGCTCACTGCAACCTCTGCCTCCTGGGTTTAAGCAATTCTCCTGCCTCAGCCTCCTGAGTAGCTGGGATTATAGGTGCACACCACCACACTCGGCTAATTGTTTTTATTTTTAGCAGAGATGGGGTTTCAACATGTTGACCAGGCTGGTCTGGAAATTCCTGACCTGAAGTGATCTACCCGCTTTGGCCTCCCAGAGTGCTGAGATTACATGCATAAGTGACCATGCCCAGTCTTATATGTCAAATTTAAACTAATATACTTTTTATTTCAATTTTTTCAAATTCATTTTATTTTGATTTTCCTCTACAAGGTACCTAGGCAACATCATTAATTTGATGCATGTCCTAATAACGATTATGCCTAACAGTAAAGACATAATTACTGATTAAAGAACTCTAATACAGGTATAATATCAATACAATTCTGACTTCGCAGGAATAGAGATTCTGGTTTCCCCTACCCTACAAAGAAACAACTCTGACCATTTGAAAAACTAATCAAATGAAGAAAGTGTAAGAGAAGAACAAAGTTCAAAATATTAACTATGGCCTTAGAGAACTAAGACTGCGGCCTCAGTTATCTGCCTTCTTCCCTGTCCCCACTCCCTGCCCTTTAACAGCTTAAGTGTTTGTGTGCTAGAGGTTCTGTACTGTACTTAATTATTTACTCCTAAATTATAAGGTGTCAAATTGACACTAGAATTGAATTACAGTAATAATCATTCATGGATGAATCATGACTAAAAAGAGATTATCTCTTGGGAAGATATTTAATAGGTGTGTGTGTGGGGTGGGGGCACATGTGTTTGCACAAACCCTAGGAATGAGAGAAATACGTGACGTGGAAACAGTGCTTCTCTTATTATTGGTTTTTTTAATGTATAGACTATAGTACGCTGTATAGAACTTCAGTAGGGACACAGTGTAAAATATGGCTCATTGGTTTTCAGTATTTGTCCTTACCTCTCCTACTATGCCTTCCTAAATCACAAAGACCTAAAAGTTCAAAACTCATTTTTTCTTACTTTCTTGTGGTTGCATTTGGATGGGGGTTACATTTTAAAGTAAGAAGCATTCGTGCGATATTCACAGAAAAGTTTAAGAAGAGGTGGAGTCATCTGCTGTTGTGTTTTTCTGGTAAGCAAGCCAGCATTTCAATGGCCAGCTACCAGTTCAGTTGCAAGCAGCAGCTGAAGCAGTGATACCTGACTGAGAGCAATGACAATTTGTTCTTAAATTTTCTTTTCTTTTTTTTTTTTTTTTTTTTTTTTTGAGACAGAGTTTCACTCTTGTTGCTCAGGCTGGCATGCAGTGGCACAATCTTGGCTCACTGCAACCTCCCACTTCCAGTTTCAAGCGATTCTCCTGCCTCAGCCTCCTGAGTAGCTGGGACTACAGGCACCTGCCACCACGCCCAGCTAATTTTTTTTTTTTTTTGTATTTTTAGTAGAGATGGGGTTTCACCATATTGGCCAGGCTAGTCTCTAACTCCTGAGCTTGTGATCTGCCCTCCTCAGCCTTCCAAAGTTCTGGGATTAAAGGCATGAGCCACCGCGCCCGGCCTCCTAACATTTTTAATTCCAGTTGTGATCTTGATTCTCACCCCTACCAGCAGGTCATATATTGATTTCTAAGGACTACATCTCTCTGCATTAACTTCATTTCTGTTTTATATATCTAGGGTATTTTCTATTTTTGTCATTCACTTAATACACAAAGAAATAGCTCATACAACAGACAGAATTTTTTAAGTGTAAATTTTGAGTATAAAATTATTGGGCCTCCAAATCCCTTCCAACCTAAACTTGCATGGGGTATGAGAAGATGCAATTCAAGAGACACAGTGACAGAAACTGATTGGGTATTCATTTCATTACTGCACATTTAAATAAGCATGAATGGTTCTCCTTTGAATGAACTGCTCTTTCAAATGCTAGAATCAGTCAAAAACTTTTAATTCTTACTGTGCACTGTAATCAGACACAAAAAAGTATAGAAATAAAAGGTAATTTTAAAATATGTAATTTCTTCTATAAAGCATTTTCATGTTTGCAATTGGAAAATAGTATAATTATAAACCTTATCTTTCTTATTAATATTATATGTGAGGTGCTTCCAGGAAACATTCTACCTAATCTGAAAATCATCCTATTTCAATATGCCAATGTTCCCACTCAGCTATTACATTTATATTGCTGGGAATCTAGCCCAAAAAATAATCCTAAAGAGTAGCTTCATGAATTTCAATATTCCTCCATTTCATTAATGTTAATAAAAGTTGGAAATTACTCTTAAATACTCAAAATTAAGTTTTTGGTTATTGTATTACCACTCTATATTACAGAATTATTTTCTTATTAATATTATGGATTAATAGGAGTTTCTTACTATATGTTGAGTGAATATAAAAAGTATGACAAATTGTATAAAATTGTTTTCACTTGGAAAGGTTGAGGAAAGCGTAATTTAGAAATTGTAAAAGACTGGTTGGCTGCTGTGGCTCATGTCTGTAATCCCAGCATTTTGAGAGGCTGAGGCAGGCAGATGACTTGAGGTCAGGAGATCAAGACCAGCTTGGCCAACATGGTGAAACCCCGTCTTTACTAAAAATACACACACACACACACACACACACACACACACACACACACTATCTGGGTATAGTGGTGCATGCCTGTAATCCCAGCTACTTGGGAGGCTGAGGCAGGGGAATCGCTTGAAGCCAGGAGGCAGAGATTGCAGTGAGCCAAGATCGTGCCCTTGTGCTCCATTATTAAGTATTGTAGCACTTAACCTGCTATTCCTATCATTGTCCTTACTAATATTTGATAAGTAAGAAAACTGAAATTCTGACGGTAAAAAGTATAAATATCAAAATAAAAATATATCAGCCAGAAATAAAGCACAGTTGAATAGGTAGGCAGCAATAAACAAATAATTTGTAACATATTATAGAAAATTTTAAAATGGGAATACAAATAAAGGGTAATCTTCCTATAGAACAATTCCAGATAATTAATGTAGGATGAATACTGGAATTAGAAAATCACCACTAGGCTGCCATAATAACAATTGCTGCAGGCAAGATCAATGATCAATGATAAAATTTGTGGGCAAAAATTTAAGGAGAAATGGTGCATTTGCGTAGTCTCAAAGTATCTCTCTAAAAAGATATATTATTTTTTGTAGTTGCTTTAACACATGTCTACATATTATTTAATAATTTATTAAGATAAAGAACTTAATTTCCCTGACTAAATGTGAATATTAGTGTGAACCACAAAAAGCTGAGAGAAGTCACAGTTAATTTAGAAAGTTTATTTTGTCAAGGTTGAGGACTCATGTCATAACACAGCCTCAGAAGGTCTTGGTGACATATCCCCAAGGTGGTCAGAGTACAGTTTGGTTTTATACATTTTAGGGAGACATGAGACGTCAGTTATCATATGTGAGATGAACATTGAGTTGGTCCAAAAAAGCAGGACAACTCGAAGTGGGGAGGGGGCTTCCAGGTCATAGGTGGATAAGAGACAAATGATTGCATTATCTTGAGTTTCTGATTAGCCTCTTCAAAGGAGGCAATCAGATACATCATTTATCTCAGTGAGCAGAGGGGTGACTTTGAATAGAATGGGAGGCAGTCAAGTAGGTCCCAGCTTGATTTTTCTTTTTAGCTTAGTGATTTTGGAGCCCCAAGATTTATTTTCTCTTCATGCTAGTATGAATACCTAAAAATTTTATTTCTATTTTCTACATTTAAAATAATATGTGACAGAATATAATTAAATAAAAAGAATAATAGATCCACTGGGAATGGATGAAGCAACAAAGAAGACTTCACATATATGTAAAACTTAATGGGTTATGGTATTACAGTAAGCTTGCTGTGTTTGGGCCAACAATTACTTCTGAAAATTGTAGTAACTGAGTTACTTAGCAAATGGATTAAAAAATGATATCAATGATGTCTGCAACCATGCAATCTAGCAGTTGATTTAAAATAGTTGACAAATTATCACACAGCTTGAATTATGCTAGATTAATATAAAAGGGAGCCACTCAGGTACAAGTAGACTTGAGAAGGGCAATAGAAAAAACTAAGCATAGGGTCAAGGCTAAGATATGGAATGACAAAGCATAAATGTATTAAAATAAGTCTATGTGCCAGAGATTTGATAACAGAAATTAAGCAAGTGTGGACAACTCATTACAGATAAATAGCAAATAATATCAAAAGCATACGAACAACAAAATTGAAATTATTCAAATAAGTGGAGCATAGGTTCAAAAGCCTGTTTATTTTTTTCTGCGTCCTAAGGGTTTATTTTCACCTGAAGACTCAGCCTGGAACTTACAATGGGATTAATGATGTTTTAGAGATCCTCAACAGTGAACTCTGAACATAACTGACAATAGGAAACATGAACAATATCATATGGTGGGAAGTAAAATTAATTTGTCAATCCCAAGAGAACACAAAGATAGAGATACAAGAAGAGGAAATTGTCTCAGCTATTGAAAACGATTGGTTTAATCATTATATTGAAGAAAAATTAAGGAGAAATAGTAATTATAATCATGCCTTCCATAAATGGTACAAAGGTCAAATTGAATGATATGAAAGGTATGGCTATAGAAACTTCCTTCTTTAAAAAATTGAAACTTATTATTTCTATGCTCTCTGAAAGAAGTCTCAAATATGAGATATCCTTATTATTAATAAGCTGTGCTTATTAAAAATTTATTGAACTAATTGAAAGCTTACTATATTATTCAGAAACTTAAGTCCCAGTTCTGTGGAAGAGTAAATTGAGCCCATTGGAAAATTTTATTGGCAACTTACTAGATTCATGGCCATTTAACAACCTCTGTATGTCAGCTGGAGACAGAGGCCACTTACTAATTGCTGACTAAGTACCTTAAGAAGAGTTCAGAGAAAAATACTTATTCAAGGCCTTGATTCATAGGGTGTATGATACTGTACTCACAGTCTTGGTGGGGATAATCAGACCAAGAAAATACTGAAGTGAAGTCTCAATAATGTTTTGAATATTCATTGTATTATAAAGATTGAAATAGCCAAGCTCTATTGTTACTGAAACACCAGGGGTATCATGTAGGTCCTGCTGCTTGCTGTACAGAAAGCCAATTACTAAGAGGACAAATTTTGCCAAGGAAGAAGGCTTTAATTGGGTGCTGCAGCCAAGGAGGTAGGAGCTCAGTCGGAAATCCATCTCCCTCACTGACTAAAACTAGGGGCTTTTATACAAGGAACGAAATGTATCAATGTTTAAGAAAAACGAACTAGGGAGAGGCAAGGAGGCATCTGGGGCCCTGATCTAGTGAGTTTTGGTTCTTTGATAATTTTTCAAGAGGCCTGAAGGTCGTTTCCTGAGGAAGGACCTCAGATAAAACAAATGCAAATTTCAAGCTTTGACAGCAGAAGGATAAATTTCTATGTTTATCCAAAAGAGCAGTCCATGAGAGTATTGGGCCAATTTCACTATCTTTTTATTGGCAATAATTCTATTTGTATTAAGTAATTTCAAACACATAGATGTTTGATAAAGTTTTATATTTTAATTCCTATACTTAAGAAGCATGAAGGTGAAATAACTACAAAAAAATTTCGTTTTTATTTTATTATTTTAGGATGATTTACCTTATATTTGAGAAGTATGAGCTATGTCTTAATATGAACACTGATCTAAAAAAGTTATATTCTTTTCATTTTTAAAAACAGAAAAATAATTATGAATCAAAATTCTCACATTTATCTCATTTGAAACTAAAATGAACTTTGGTTAAAAGGTTATAATAAAAAAATTATATTAAATAAGAATTATTAAAATGTCAGCAAACCTAACGTTTTTGGTTGAATGCATTTTTAGCATTTAGAATTTACATCTTTTGAGTTGCATGCATGATTTGTTTAGTTAATTGATTTTGTACATTCTTCCAGATTTATGTTTATTTATTGACTCATGTAATGCAAATGATGGCAAACTCATAGAAAAAATATTTAGACTTTGCCTAGTTGTCTTGAAGAAAAATAAGTTCAGCATAGGAGATTAAGCTTTTGAGATATAAATATATATTTCTCATCATGAAAGTTAATCGCTTATCACATTTTAGAGGTTAAAAAGCCATTCCTAATAGTGCATAGGTGAAATGAAAATTCATATATTCATTGACACAAAATTATACATTATGACCCAAAGTGTCAACATAGAAGGATAAATTTATATTTCTTCAAGTTAAATATAAATGAAAAGTTGAAAGATTGAAAATACAGTAATTTACTAATAGCCAAACCAGTTTTTTTACATATATTTTTTCAGAAAGTAGTATCAATGTAAAATGTACCAACCACAGTTTATATAAAAATAAAATTGTTTGTTAAATAAATAGCAGTTTATATTCAAAAATGTAAATAACAGTAAGTGAAAAATTTTATACATCCTAGATATAAGCATAACCCAAAACGTGATATATTCTGCATCAAAAACTCATTACTATCAAATGCATGAGCAAAACAAATCTTTTGAGGTAATATAACACATCACTCGCCTGTCAAGAATTTAAAAAGTAAATGAAAGAAAGTTTAAAATGTGTGCTTGCTTTCAGAGTGGTAATAGCATTATAAAAATAGTAAATGTGGCCAGGCACAGTGGCTCACACTTGTAATCCCAACACTTTGGGAGGCTGAGGCAGGCAGATCATGAGGTCAGAAGTTTGAGACCAGCCTGGCCAACATGGTGAAGCCCCATCTCTCCTGAAAATACAAAAATTAGCAGGGCATGGTAAGGCATGGCTGTAATCCCAGCTACTGAGGAGGTGGTAGCAGGAGAATTGCTTGAACACAGGAGGCGGAGGTTGTAGTCAACCGAGATCATGCCATTGCACTTCATCTCAAAAAAAAAAAAAAAAAAAAAAAAATAGTAAATGCTATTGAAGTGACAACAATTACATTTCAATTCTGGTTAATAGTCTTGATAATTAATAAGAAATACTAGATACTATACTATAAACTATAAAATGCTCTTATATATCTGTATTTATATCCCTATGCATTCATAATTTTTTGCTATGTTTTTAATGTACAATTATACATGTGCACTACAAGGCTTTATATGCATTCCAGTAATATATAGATAATATATAATTATATTCCAGATACTGTATTATATGTTAATATTATCAATTCCCTATATTTGTTATGCATTTTGAATTTTATTAATATATTTATTACATTTTTAAAACATTCTTTACAATTCTATGAGGTGTGAATTATTTTTAACTCCATTGTACATTTTTTGATAACTGAAACCAAAAATTACATTCTCCTGCCCAGAGAGTCCATAATTGTACAACTACAGTATAGTGTGAGATCTTGACCAAATTACTCTACATTTCTGACTCTCATTTACACTCTTTGAATAAAGGATTTGGATAAAATCTTTCATATTATTTTGAAAAAAAATAACAAGTTGTATTAAAAAATTGTTACTTTGTAGATAGATACCAACTATGCAAAACACTGAACAGTATCTTAAATGTACTAAGCCCGCAGTGACATAGCCACGATTGCTATTATTAGTATGCTGGTAGCTGTTATCATTTTTTCTGGTTCTTATTCTGCTCCTATTGTGGAGTAGAATCTGTGTTTTCTTTTACTTCTAGTGCATTTTCAAAACACAGCATCATTTAAACAAATATATATCCATTTAATATATTTAATATAAAGTTTCAAAATTATTTAAATCATAGTAATAAATCTTTAGAAATTAAGATATTTGAACAAATGTCTACAGACTACCCTGAAAATTCTAATACCTCTTTCTAAGTTAAGTTGCATTATCAAAATCTAGTGCAAGAAAATGTAATTTATTATAATGTTCGTTTGCGGGCTTAACCAACTAAAAGAAACCAGGAGGCTTATCATTTAAAAACCGAATATATGACCTTAAGAAAATGTGTCTTTTCTCTATTCATTTCTTACCTACAGTAAAATATTTAATGCTATACATAAAGGTTTATTTTTGTTTGTATTGTTAGTTTCTTTGGAAACTTCAATTAAAATTTGCATGCTGAACATACATTATTTGTTTATGGATTAATGTATACACATACCCAAATATGTTGACAAGGTTCATATGTCATCTTCCACATGTTGCTAGTAAATTTCAAAAGTGAACTTCTCAAGTTTTGTTAAGAGGAATATGAGTTTAATAATACTGGAATGTGTAAGGAAATTTGAGACAGCGGTGAGTATACTGTTGTCTGTAGATTATATTGGTCTCTGATCTTCTACTTACAAATTTATTCAAAGAATGTATGTTCTCAGTTACTGGAAGAGGTTAATAATATCAGACATTATGGAAAAGAAAATAGTTTGATTTGAAAACAACTTTTTTTTTAACCTCTATTGGTATTACTTAAGTCCATCACTATTTCTAATTAGATTATTATGATAGCTTTTTAATTACTTGATTTCCTTACTTCCATTGCAGAACACATTTGTTTATCTTCCATATTAATTTCAAGGGAACATTGTCGACAGCAAATCTAGTAGAAATAACCATAAAATATGGACAAAACATAAAATTCCCTGTTATCTGAAACAGGCAGCAGGTTGGCAGGAGTTCCTCCTGTTCTCCTTAAAAACATAAGCTAGAATCTTATGGGAAGGCCACATGGTTGGGATCTGAGTGAGACTATTGGGTTTATTTTATTTCTTTATTTATTTTGAAAATGCACTAGAAGTAAAATAAAACACAGATTCTACTGCACAATAGGAGTAAAATAAGAACCAGAAAAAATGATAACAGCAACCAGTATACTAATAATAGCAATCGTGGCTATGTCACTGAAGGCTTAGTACATTTAAGATACTGTTCAGTGTTTTGCGTAATTGGTATCTATCTACAAAGTAAAATAGCTAACAGGGACTCCTGACCAATACCCAGTAGGGAAATAGGGACCTCAGACCTACAACAGAATGAATTCATTCTGTCAACAACCTGGATGATCCTGGAAGAGTGTATCTCCAGATGCAAATAGTTTGCTCCACACCTTGATTTTTTTTTTTTAAACTCTTTTTTTTTTATTTTTATTATACTTTAAGTTCTAGGGTACATGTGCATAACGTGCAGGTTTGCTACATATGTATACTTGTGCCATGTTGGTGTGCTGCACCCATCAACTCATCAGCACCCATC
This sequence comes from Piliocolobus tephrosceles, assembly GCF_002776525.5. Lineage (NCBI taxonomy): Eukaryota > Metazoa > Chordata > Mammalia > Primates > Cercopithecidae > Piliocolobus > Piliocolobus tephrosceles. The sequence goes on along the minus strand of NC_045434.1, from coordinate 51,847,282 downwards.
AATTCATCATTTATATCATGTATAACTCCCCAATGCAATCCCTCCCCCCTCCCCCCTCCCCGTTCCCCATGATAGGCCCCAGTGTGTGATGTTCCCCTTCCCGAGTCCAAGTGATCTCATTGTTCAGTTCCCACCTATGAGTGAGAACATGCAGTGTTTGGTTTTCTCTTCTTGTGATAGTTTGCTAATAATGATGGTTTCCAGCTGCATCCATGTCCCTACAAAGGATGCAAACTCATCCTTTTTTATGGCTGCATAGTATTCCATGGTGTATATGTGCCACATTTTCTTAATCCAGTCTGTCACAGATGGACATTTGGGATCTACTCATCTGGCAAAGGGCTAATATCCAGAATCTACAAAGAACTCAAACAAATATACAAGAAAAAAACAAACAACCCCATCAAAAAGTGGGGAAAGGATATGAACAGACATTTCTCAAAAGAAGACATTCATACAGCCAACAGACACATGAAAAAATGCTCATCATCACTGGCCATCAGAAAAATGCAAATCAAAACCACAATGAGATACCATCTCACACCAGTTAGAATGGCAATCATTAAAAAATCAGGAAACAGCAGGTGTTGGAGAGGATGTGGAGAAATAGGAACACTTTTACACTGTTGGTGGGATTGTAAACTAGTTCAACCATTATGGAAAACAGTATGGCAATTCCTCAAGGATCTAGAACTAGATGTACCATATGACCCAGCCATCCCACTACTGGGTATATACCCAAAGGATTATAAATTATTCTACTACACAGACACATGCACATGTATGTTTATTGCGGCACTATTCACATAGCAAAGACTTGGAATCACACCTTGATTTTAGACCGCAGAGACTCTGAACTCTAAAGAAATCAGCTGTGCCACACAAAGACTTCTGTGCTGTAGACACTGGGAATAATAAATCGGGTTGTTCTATGCCACTAACAGATAACTAAAATGTAGCAGTAGCTTCTAGTACAGAATGAGTAATCAAAAAAGAGACTCTGAACTCTAAAGAAATCAGCTGTGCCACACAAAGACTTCTGTGCTGTAGACGCTGGGGATAATAAATCGGGTTGTTCTATGCCACTAACAGATAACCAAAATGTAGCTGTAGCTTCTAGTACAGAATGAGTAATCAAAAAAGACATATTTTTTCTCTATATCTATTTCAACCATGCTATGCTTCCATTACAACACTTAAGGGATAGTATCATGACTGTCTGTTGTATGACACACAAATATAGTGTTTTATTCACCTCAGTATTTCTAATAATTAGCACATCGAATGAAACACAGTACATGCTTAAAAACTTCCAAATAAATAAATGAATAAACATATAAATAAACAAACATGGGTTAGGAATGTGCATTTAGGAATATTTGAGAAGAAGTAAATGAACATATTGGGTAAATAACATATATATGTGTGTATACATATGGAAATAACATATATATGTGTATATATAAATACACATATACTGTATATAATATGTAAATATAGATGCATATATGTATATATAATTTATAATGCTTACATAAATAAATCCAGAGTCATTGTTGTCCTGTTAATTGTAAAGTAGAGACAACCTTTAGGTATTTCTCTTTCCGGGTTATGGGCTAGGAAAAGGCACAGTGGCTCATCCCTGTAATTCCAGCCCCTTAGAGGGTGAAGCAGGAGAATCGCTTGAGCCCAGGAATTCAAGACCAGCCTAGGCAACAGTGTGAGATTCTGTGTCTACAAAAAACAAACAAAAAAAATTACCCAGGCATGATGGCATAAACCTGTAGTCCCAGCAACATGTGGGAGGACTGCTTGAGCCTGGGAGATCAGGGCTGCAGTGAACTTTTTATATATAGATATGTATTTATATAAATAACTATATATGTACCTATATATATCTATAAATATATATTATATAGAAAGAAAGATAACTAAAGTATAGCAATAAATGCATTATATTACATTATATACATTATATATACACCTGTGTGTATGTATACAAAATATACTATAGGCATATTACATGCATATACATTATATGTGTATACATTATACGTTTATACATTATATATAATATATATGTAAAAGACTTTATATATGTAACACATTTACAGTAAGACATATAATTACAGATTTCATTCTATTTTGTTTCTTCACATTCTTTATTTCCTTAGGTTTGCAAAACTATTGAATTCTTTGTTGTATATGAAACACTAAGACATCCTTAAAGCATATAAATAAAATAATTTGGTCACCTTTGAATCTGATTGAATTTATGAAAATGATGTATTAAAATTAGCATTAAACCATTTTATGAAAACTAGAAATCAGTTAAAATACTGTAAACTGGAGATTGTCTTTTTAACTTTACTGATGTTACACGAACTGAATATTGATAACCTGGACTTAAATATCTCTACTCATCATAGTTAACATGAGCAGCTCAGTTATTTTTCTCAAGCCTTTCATATTCCAAATCAGTAAGTTAATATTTATTTTCATGAAGAAAGCAAAAAAAAAAAAAAAAAAAAAAAAAGTATTTCAAAACACCTAACATTCTGAGTGGAAAATACTTCTTTCAAAAGCAGTTTCTGCAACTTTTGTAATGTAGCTTCTAGTATGCATTTATTTAAATCAAAATAAAAGATGTTAAAGCTAGTTGTTGTTTAAACTACTTTATTGAAATGCAAAGAAGATGAAATTTTATACCTAGACTTAAGATGGAAGTTTCTAGTGGGTACTAAATAGAAGTGACAGAGCCAGTCTCCAAAGGAGGTAGATGCCCTGCACCTGCTAGGTCCTAGGTTGCAATTCTCTCCTATTGAATAGCCCACAGCTCCAGCTTCCTAAATACATCCTCTTGGAATTATTCTAACTTGAGAGTGCCCTCTTCTTTCTCTTGTTAATATAATTTACATAGTCATCCTCTGATACATAATTTTTCACTCAACAGTGTTAGTTTTTCGTATATAGCTATGGTTCTTCATTTTCCTGATTTGTAATATTCTATTGTATGGTTTAATTTTATATTATTTGGTAAAACATTATTTGGTTGTTTATAATGTTTGTTTTTATAAACAACACTACTATACTTTTCCCATTATAGTTTTCTGATATAGATATATAAGAGTTTATCTTGGCTATAAAATTTACAACAGAATATATCAAATTCAGAGCACAAAAATAAATTATAATAATATTTTTTGGGTGGAGAGGTTCTTTGATAATAATAAGCAGTTACAATGTTAAACTTAGGTTTTTTTTTAACCTCTAAAATGATCACAATTACATATTATTTAGTTGAAAATATTTTAAATATTCAAAATATGATATTGTTTAATAAACAATTTAGCAAAATTCCACTAACTCCACATTGGTTTTAAACATCTACTCGGGGGCGGAGCAAGATGGCTGAATAGGAACAGCTCCAGTCTCCAGCTCCCAGCAGGGGTGACACAGAAGACAGGTGATTTCTGCATTTTCAACTGAGATACTGGGTTCATCTCACTAGGGAATGCCAGACAATCAGTGCTGGTCAGCTGTTGCAGCCCAACCAGTGAGAGCTGAAGCAGGGCGAGGCATCACCTCACCTGGGAAGTGCAAGGGGGAAGGGAATCCCTTTTCCTAGCAAGGGGAACTGAGACACACAACACCTGGAAAATCGGGTAACTCCCACCCCAATACTGCGCTTTAAGCAAACGGGCACACCAGGAGATTATATCCCACACCTGGCTGGGAGGGTCCCATGCCCACGGAGCCTTCCTCATTGCTAGCACAGCAGTCTGTGCGATCTAACTGCAAGGCAGCAGCGAGGCTGGGAAAGGGGCGCCTGCCATTGCTGAGGCTTAAGTAGGTAAACAAAGCCCTGGGAAGATCGAACTGGGTGGAGCTCACAGCAGCTCAAGGAGGCCTTCCAGTGTCTGTAGACTCCACCTCTGGGGATAGGGCACAGCTAAACAACAACAACAACAACAAAAGCAGAAAACTCTGCAGACGCAAACGACTCTGACTGAAAGCTTTGAAGAGAGCAGTGGATCTCCCAACATGGAGATTGAGATCTGAGAACGGACAGACTACCTGCTCCAGTGGGTCCCTGACCCCTGAGTAGCCTAACTGGGAGACATCCACCACTAGGGGCAGACCGACACCCCACGCCTCACACAGTGGAGTACACCACTGAGAGGAAGCTTCCAAAGCAAGAATCAGACAGGTGCACTCACTGTTCAGAAGTTTTCTACCTTCTGCAGCCTCTGCTGCTGACACCCAGGTAAACAGGGTCTGGAGTGGACCTCAAGCAATCTCCAACAGACCTACAGCTGAGGGTCCTGACTGTCAGAAGGAAAACTAACAAACAGGAACGATACCCACACCAAGACCCCATCAGTACGTCACCATCATCAACAACCAGAGGCAAATAAAACCACAAAGATGGGGAAAAATGCAGGGCAGAAAGCTGGAAATTCAAAAAATAAGAGTGCATCTCCCTCTCCAAAGGAACGCAGCTCAATGCCAGCAACGGATCAAAGCTGGATGGAGAATGACTTTGATGAGATGAGAGAAGAAGGCTTCAGACCATTAAACTTCTCAGAGCTAAAGGAGGAATTACGTACCCAGTGCAAAGAAACTAAAAATCTTGAAAGAAGAGTGGAAGAACTGATAACCAGAATAATTAATGCAGAGAAGGCCATAAACGAATTGACAGAGATGAAAACCATGACACGAGAAATACATGACAAATGCACAAGCTTCAGTAAATGACTTGATCAACTGGAAGAAAGAGTATCAGCGATTGAGGACCAAATGAATGAAATGAAGCGAGAAGAGAAGTCTAAATAAAAACGAAGAAAAAGAAATGAACAAAGCCTGCAAGAAGTATGGGATTATGTAAAAAAACCAAATCTACGTCTGATTGGGGTGCCTGAAAGTGAGGAAGAAAATGGAATCAAGTTGGAAAACACTCTTTAGGATATCATCCAGGAGAACTTCCCCAACCTAGTAGGGCAGGCCAACATTCAAATTCAGGAAATACAGAGAACACCACAAAGATACTCCTTGAGAAGAGCAACTCCAAGACACATAATTGCCAGATTCACCAAAGTTGAAATGAAGGAAAAAATGTTAAGGGCAGGCAGAGAGAAAGGTTGGGTTACCCACAAAGGGAAGCCCATCAGACTAACAGCAGACCTCTTGGCAGAAACTCTACAAGCCAGAAGAAAGTGGGGGCCAATATTCAACATTCTTAAAGAAAAGAATTTTCAACCCAGAATTTCATATCCAGCCAAACTAAGTTTAATAAGTGAAGGAGAAATAAAATCCTTTACAAATAAACAAATGCTTAGAGATTTTGTCACAGCCAGGCCTGACTTACAAGAGACCCTGAAGGAAGCACTAAACATGGAAAGGAACAACCAGTACCAGTCATTGCAAAAACATGCCAAAATGTAAAGACCATCGAGGCTAGGAAGAAGCTGCATCAACTAACAAGCAAAATAACCAGTTAATATCATAATGGCAGGATCAAGTTCACATATAACAATATTAACCTTAAATGTAAATGGACCGAATGCTCCAATTAAAAGACACAGACTGGCAAACTGGATAAAGAGTCAAGACCCATCAGTCGGCTGTATTCAGAAGACCCATCTAACATGCAGGGACATACATAGGCTCAAAATAAAGGGATGGAGGAAGATCTACCAAGCAAGTGGAGAACAAAAAAAAGCAGGGGTTGCAAACCTAGTCTCTGATAAAACAGACTTTAAATCATCAAAGATCAAAAGAGACAAAGAAGGCCATTACATAATGGTAAAGGGATCAATTCAACAGGAAGAACGAACTATCATAAATATATATGCACCCAATACAAGAGCACCCAGATTCAAAAAGCAAGTCCTTAGAGACTTACAAAGAGACTTAGACTTCCATACAATAACAATGGGAGACTTCAACACCCCACTGTCAACATTAGACAGATGAACCAGACAGAAAGTTAACAAGGATATACAGGAATTGAACTCATCTCTGCAGCAAGCAGACCTAATAGACATCTACAGAACTCTCCACCCCAGATCAACAGAATATACATTCTTCTCAGCACCACATCACACTTATTCCAAAATTGACCACATAGTTGGAAGTAAAGCACTCCTCAGCAAATGTACAAGAATAGAAATTATAACAAACTGTCTCGCAGACCACAGTGCAATCAAACTAGAACTCAGGACTAAGAAACTCAATCAAAACCGCTCAGCTACATGGAAAATGAATAACCTGCTCCTGAATGACTACTGGGTACATAATGAAATGAAGGCAGAAATAAAGATGTTCTTTGAAACCAATGAGAACAAAGATACAACATACCAGAATCTCTGGGACACATTTAAAGCAGTGTGTAGAGGGAAATTTGTAGCACTAAATGCCCACAAGAGAAAGCTGGAAAGATCTAAAATTGACACTCTAACATCACAATTAAAAGAACTGGAGAAGTTAGAGCAAACACATTCAAAAGCTATCAGAAGGCAAGAAATAACTAGGATCAGAGCAGAACTGAAAGAGATAGAGACACAAAAAACCCTCCAAAAAATCAATGAATCCAGGAGTTGTTTTTTTTGAAAAGATCAACAAAATTGATAGACTGCTAGCAAGACTAATAAAGAAGAAGAGAGAAGAATCAAATAGACGCAATAAAAAATGATAAAGGGGATATCAACACCCACCCCACAGAAATACAAACTACCATCAGAGAATACTATGAACATCCCTACGAAAATACACTAGAAAATCTAGAAGAAGTGGATAATTTCCTGGACACTTACACTCTCCCAAGACTAAACTGGGAAGAAGCTGAATCCCTGAATAGACCAATAGCAGGCTCTGAAATTGAGGCAATAATTAATAGCCTACCAACCAAAAAAAGTCTAGGACCAGATGGATTTACAGATGAATTCTACCAAAGGTACAAGGAGGAGCTGGTACCATTCCTTCTGAAACTATTCCAATCCATAGAAAAAGAGGGAATCCTCCCTAACTCATTTTATGAGTCCAAGATCATCCTGATACCAAAGCCTGGCAGAGACACAACAAAAAAAAGATAATTTTAGACCAATATCCCTGATGAACATCGACGCAAAAATCCTCAATAAAATATTGGCAAACCGGATCCAGCAGCACATCAAAAAGCTTATCCACCATGATCCAGTGGGCTTCATCCCTGGGATGCAAGGCTGGTTCAACATTCGCAAATCAATAAATGTAATCCAGCATATAAACAGAACCAAAGAAAAAAAACCACATGATTATCTCAATAGATGCAGAAAAGGCCTTTGGCAAAATTCAACAGCCCTTCATGCTAAAAACACTCAATAAATTCGGTATTGATGGAACGTATCTCAAAATAATAAGAGCTATTTATGACAAACCCACAGCCAATATCATACTGAATGGGCAAAAACTGGAAAACTTCTCTTTGAAAACTGGCACAAGACAGGGATGCCCTCTCTCACCACTCCTATTCAACATAGTGTTGGAAGTTCTGGCTAGGGCAATCAGGCAAGAGAAAGAAATCAAGGGTATTCAGTTAGGAACAGAAGAAGTCAAATTGTCCCTGTTTGCAGATGACATGATTGTATATTTAGAAATCTCCATTGTCTCAGCCCAAAATCTCCTTAAGCTGATAAGCAAACTCAGCAACGTCTCAGGATACAAAATTAATGTGCAAAACTCACAAGCATTCTTATACACCAGTAACAGACAAACAGAGTGCCAAATCATGAATGAACTTCCATTCACAATTGCTTCAAAGAGAATAAAATACCTAGGAATCGAACTTACAAGGAATGCCAAGGACCTCTTCAAGGAGAACTACAAACCACTGCTCAGTGAAATAAAAGAGGACACAAACAAATGGAAAAACATACCATGCTCATGGATAGGAAGAATCAATATCATGAAAATGGCCATACTGCCCAAGGGAATTTATAGATTCAATGCCATCCCCATCAAGCTACCAATGACTTTCCTCACAGAATTGGAAAAAACTGCTTTAAAGTTCATATGGAACCGAAAAAGAGCCCACATTTCCAAGACAATCCTAAGTCAGAAGTACAAAGCTGGAGGCATAACGCTACCTGACTTCAAACTATACTACAAGGCTACAGTAACCAAAACAGCATGGTACTGGTACCAAAACAGAGATATAGACCAATGGAACAGAACAGAGTCCTCAGAAATAATACCACACATCTGTAGCCATCTGATCTTTGATAAACCTGAGAAAAACAAGAAATGGGGAAAGGATTTCCTATTTAATAAATGGTGCTGGGAAAATTAGCTAGCCATAAGTAGAAAGCTGAAACTGGATCCTTTCCTTACTCCTTATATGAAAATTAATTCAAGATGGATTAGAGACTTAAATGTTAGACCTAATACCATAAAAACTCTAGAAGAAAACCTAGGTAATACCATTCAGGACATAAGCATGGGGAAGGACTTCATGTCTAAAACACCAAAAGCAACAGCAACAAAAGCCAAAATTGACAAATGGGATCTAATTAAACTAAAGAGCTTCTGCACAGCAAAAGAAACTACCATCAGAGTGAACAGGCAACCTACAGAATGGGAGAAAGTTTTTGCAATCTACACATCAGATAAAGGGCTAATATTCAGAACCTACAAGGAACTCAAACAAATTTACAAGAAAAAAACCAACAACCCCATCAAAAAGTGGGCAAAGGATACGAACAGACATGTCTCCAAAGAAGACATTCATATAGCCAACAGACACATGAAAAAATGCTCATCATCACTTGCCATCAGAGAAATGCAAATCAAAACCACAATGAGATACCATCTCACACCAGTTAGAATGGCAATCATTAAAAAATCAAGAAACAACAGGTGCTGGAGAGGATGTGGAGAAATAGGAACACTTTTACACTGTTGGTGAGATTGTAAACTAGTTCAACCATTATGGAAAACATTATGGTGATTCCTCAAGAATCTAGAACTAGAAGTACCATATGACCCAACCATCCCATTACTGGGTATATACCCAAAGGATTATAAATCATGCTGCTATAAAGACACATACACACGTATGTTGATTGTGACACTATTCACAATAGCAAAGACTTGGAATCAACCCAAATGTCCATCAGTGACTGACTGGATTAAGAAAATGTGGCAAATATACACCATGGAATACTATGCAGCCATAAAAAAGGATGAGTTTGTGTCCTTTGTAGGGACATGGATGCAGCTGGAAACCATCATTCTTAGCAAACTATCGCAAGAACAGAAAACCAAACACCGCATGTTCTCACTCATCGGTGGGAACTGAACAGTGAGATCACTTGGACTTGGGAAGGGGAACATCACACACTGGGGCCTATAACGGGGAGTGAGGAGGGGGAAAGGATTGCATTGGGAGCTATACCTGATGTAAATGATGAGTTGATGGGAGCTGATGAGTTGATGGGTGCAGCACACCAACATGGCACAAGTATACATATGTAACAAACCTGCACGTTATGCACATGTACCCTAGAAGTTAAAGTATAATAAAACAAACAAACAAACAAACAAACAAACACAAAACATCTACTCTACAGCAGGCATTCTACAACAGTATGAGGAAAAATAGGTATCTGTTAAAATTATAATGAATATTATATATAATATGGTTAGGCTTTGTATCCCCACCCAATTCTAATCTTGAATTATAATCCCCATAATTCCCATAATCCTCAAGTGTAAAGGGAAAGACCAGGTAAAGGTAATTGGATCAAGGGGATGGTTTCTCCCATACTGACTGAGTGTTCACAGGATCTGAGCTTTTATAAGTGTTTGGTAGTTCCTCCTGCATTCTTTCTACTTCCTGCCACCTGATGCAGAAGGGATCTTGTTTACTCTTTGTCTTCCTCCATGATTGTAAGTTTCCTGAAGCCTCCCCATCCATGCTGAACTGTTAGTCAATTAAACCTTTTGCCTTTATAAATTATCCAGTCTCAGGCAATTATTTATAGTAGTGTGAGAATGGACATAAACAACAAATTGGTACCAAGTTAGTGGGGTGATGTTATAAAGATACATGAAAATGTGAAAGCAACTTTGGAACTGGGTAGCAGGCAGTGATTGAAGCTTTTGTAGGGTTCAGTAGAAGATAGGAAGATGTAGGAAAGTCTGGAACTTCTGTGAGACGTCTTGAATGGCTTTGACCAAAATGCTGATAGTGATATGGAAAATGAAGTCCAGGCTACTGTAGTCTCAGAGGGAGATGAGGAACTTGGTGGGAACTGGAGAGAAGGTCACTCTTGCTATGCTTTATCAAAGAGACTGGAGATATTTTGCCCCTTCCCTAGAGATCTGTGGAACTTTGAAATTCAGAGAGGTGCAGTATGGTATCAGGCAGAAGGAGTTTCAAAACAGCAAAGTGTTCAAGATATAACTTGGGTGCTCTTAAAAGCATTCCGTTTTATACCTTCTCCAAAATGGTTTGAAATTGGAACTTATGTTTAAAAGGGAAACAGAGCATAAAAGTTTGGGAAATTTGCAGTCTAAGTGTGCAAAAAGAAGCAAAACCCATTTTCTAGAGAGAAATTCAAGCCAGTCCCAGAAATTGGCATAAGTAACAATGAGCCAGTTGTTAATCACAATACAATGGAGAAAATGTTCCCAGGACATGTCAGAGACCTTTACAGCAGCCTCTCCCATCACAGCTCAAGAAGCCTAGGAGAAGAAATGATTTTGTGGATGGAGTCCAGGACCTGTGGCTTTGTGCAGTCTCAGGACATGGTGCCCTGCATCCCAGTCATGACTAAAAAGGGCCAACATATAGCTCAGCCTGGTGTTTCAGAGGATGCAAGCCCCAGGCATTGGTGGGCTTCATGTGGTGTTGACCCTTGTGGGTGCCCAGAAATCAAAGATTGAGGTTTGGTAATCTCCATCTAGATTTCAGAGGATATATGGAAGCTCCTGGATGTCAAGGCAGAGGTCTGCTACGGGGTGGAGCCCTCATGGACAACCTCTGCTAGGACACTGCATTAGGGAAATATGGGGTTGGAGCCCCCACACAGAGTCCCTCCTGGAGTTCTGCCTAGTGGAAGTAAGAGAAAAGGGGCATCATCCTCCAGACCCAAAAATGGTAGGTCTACCAACAGCTTGCACCATGCACCTGGAAAAGCCACAGTTGCTCATTGTCTGTCAGTGAAAGCAGACAGGAGGGGACTGTACCCTGCAAAACCACAGGGGTAGAGCTGCCTATGGTGGTGGTAGCCCATCTCTTGCACCCATGTGACCTGGATGTGAAACATGGATTCAAAAGGAATAATTTTGGAACTTTAAGGTTTAAAGACTGCCATATTGTATTTCAGACTTGCATGGCACCTTTAGCCCCTTTGTTTTGTCCAATTTCTCCCATTTGATATGGGTGTATTTCCCCAATGCCTATATGTGCATTGCATCTAGGAAGTAAATAGCTTGTTTTTGATTTTACAGACTCCTATGTAGAATGGACTTGCATTGTCTCAGGTGGAATTTTGTATTTGGACTTATGGGTTAATGCTGGAATTACTTAAGGTTTTGGGGAACTATTGGGATGACATAATTGGCTTTGAAATGTGAAAGGGACATGATATTTGGGAAGAAACAGGGGCAGAATGTTATGGTTAGGCTTTGTGTAGCTGCCCAAATGCCATCATGAATTATAACTTTTATAATCCCCATAATCCCCATGTGTCGAGGGAGAGACCATGTGGAGGTAATTGGGTCACGGAGATAGTTTTCCCCCATGTTGTTCTCATGATGGCATTTGGGTGAGTGAGTTCTCATGAGATCTGATGGTTTTGTGAATGTTTTGTACTTCCTCTTGCATTTATTCTCCTTCCTGCCACCTTGAAAAGAACGTGCCTTGCTTCCCCTTAACCTTCTCCCATGATCATAAGTTTCCTAGGACCTCCCCAGTCATGCTGAAATTTGAGTCAATTAAACTTTTACCCTTTATACATTATTCCATCCTGGACAGTCCTTTATAGCAGTGTGAGAATGGACTAAAATGTTAGGGAAAATGATTATAAAATATGTTTTAGCTCAAATGTATTAAGAATTTCATAATTCAAGACTCTGTTCTCAACTCTGTTTTTGATATTCTGCATGTAATTCTCTCTCTGGGTTGCCAAGTGCCATAGTTTCAATGGTTATTTTCTAGTATTTTCCTCCAGCTTTTCTGCCTTTTTATACAAATTATTAGAAAAAAAAAAACAACTTGAAAGATATTAATACCTGACAGGATTACAATCTATTTATAGGAACAGTGGACATGAGAAGAAAACAATCTAGAGCATAATATGATAAAATTAAGGAGGCTTAATTTTATTATGAAAAATAGGTGTTTGAAAATGAGACCAAACCTGAATTTGAATTCAATTTATAACTGCTTAAATACTGGAAAGTGTGCTTATTTCACATCTGTTAAGAAATCTGAAGATGGTACTACTTTGCTTGGAATTCTGAGCATGTTGTAAAAGCTAAATAAAAGTAATTCCATACTTTATCTCAGAAATCAATAGAAAGACTAACCTCAATTGTGTAGGCTCTGACATAAATAAGGCACTCAAAATAGAACATATTATGTTTTACGGGGTATATCATAGTTAATATGTTATTTAGTATTGAGGAGAATTGTCAAGATTACAAATATGCTTGACACCAAATAAAATATATGCACATAAAAAATTATAGATTTACTTAAAAATAGCAATATGCAAAATTCTCTCCAAATTCCAAGTGCACACAGTATAATATATAAATATTTTGAACTATATTATTTAAGAAACAAGTTCAAGACAATTCCCATAGACTTATTCTGCTTTATTTATTTCAGAGTCATCAATATTTACACAAACATAAAGCTATATTAAACCAAAATAGGTATTTTGGGAATTATTATGATTTAAAATATTTCTTTATTTTTATATGATATACAATATAGTTTGATACTTAAAAACACGCATAACAAAAAGAATTGCAGCAATTAATGAGTTTACTTACCTAATCCATGTACTTGCAACACTTAAAGCATGGATATATTTATTCCTTTTTCAAAAAACACATCAAGGGCAAATAAGAAAATTATGTAATAGTCATAAACTCTTCTTTGGTATAATCAGAGAATATTTGTTTTATACCTGGATGATCATAAACACAGAATGAGATACATTTTCAGAAAAGTATTATATTTTCAATGGATTTATAATAAAATACAAGACATTGATATCTGTCAAGGGTAAGATAATCTTAATGTGGCAGTCTCTGAAATATATCATAAAGACCACTTCTCTGATCTCTAGTCACACAGTATATATAGATTTCACAATATAATAAAATATATATGAATATTCAGAAAAGTAATGCTGTCTCAAGACAGAATTTGGAAAATAATACCTAAACCCCAAGTCTTATACTTGTATTTTTCTGTAATATAGCTAGTGAATTATTGACTATAGGGACTATAGTTTTAATACTTCAAGCAGCTAAAATTACAGCAAGCATTGATATAGTGCTGGAAAATAAATAATATACTTTCTTGAAGGAAACTGCTAAGCTATTGTAACTCAATCAGTATTTTAAGCTAGCCACCCCAATCTTTTTCTTTCTATTAATTTCCTCCATCCTTAACAAATGTGATCTTAAAGTAGACTAACTACTGACCTTAAAAAATAAAACAATTGATCTGTTTTATCTGCATATTTGTTTATATCTATATATCATAAATATACTATTAATCAGTGGGGTGGCATTTCCCCAATAATAGCTCCAATTAAGTATGATGAGTTCTTTAGAACACAGACTTTTGCTATAGTATCAAAGAGGTATTTAAAAGGGTGTAGATAAATTTCAATTCTTGTGCATAGTTGATGGGAATATAAAATGGTGCAGCCAATGTGGAAAGCAATTTAGAGGTCCCTCAAAAATTGAAAGTAGACCTACCATATGATCCATCAATCCTACTTCTGGCTCTTTACCCAAAATAATTGAATCTGGAATTCAAAGAGATATTTTCACTCCCACATTTATTGCAGCGCTAATCATAATAGCCAAGACATATAAATACCTGGTCCATTGCTGGATGAGTGGAAGATCAAAAATTACTGTACACATTCCGTGAAATAGTATTCAGCCTTTTTAAAAGAAATTCTTGAGTTTCATGGATGAAAATTAAGAACATTATGAGAGAGGAGGCAATTAGGGCTGGTTAGGCAGATACAGAGGGAGAGTCTTGGAAGGAGGAGAGAAGGGTGATGTTCAAGGGAACAACCATGGGACAACACCTACACCACCTTACAGCTAATAGGAATAAATGTGGTCAAGAACTTCCCCTTTTGCCAGGATAACTCCTGAGAAGGGACAGTCCCAGCCTAATAAATCCTACTCTACTTACTCTCTTTTGTCTCTGTGCCTCGTTCTTCTTGATCATGGGACAAGAACTTGAACCTAGCTGAACCAGGGACTAAGCAGATTGCAAGAATTATGCTAAGCAAAATAAGCCAGTCACAGTCACATGATTTCATTTAACTGAGATATCTAAAACAGTCAAGCCCATAGAAGCAAAGAGTAGAATAGTAGGTGCCAGGCACCTGGGAGAGAGGGAAATAGGGAATTGCTGCTCAACAATGAGTTTAAAGCTTGCTGAATTACAAATCAAAGCCTTCCCAGTCCTATAATTAAAATTAACAAGTAAAGGTATTTATAAAAATAGGACCACATGGGGGATTCTAAAATTTCATAAACTTTCATTTGTGCAAATGAATGAGTCTTAAAGATCTGTACAATAGTGTGCCTATAGTTAAGAAGACTGTATTACACATTCACACATTTATTTAGAGGATAGATCCATGTCAAATGTCAACATTTATTTGCACAAGTTAAAAAAAAAAATGTGTACCTCTTTATCTCTGTCTTCTGACCATTTCAGGTATTGCCAGACTGAGAAGTAATAAAAGTTATGTATTTTTAAAAACACATAGTAATACTAATATTCAGAGAGCAATTTCTATGAAAGAAATGAACAGGCAAAGATTACTTATTAATAATGAGTAATTCTGATACTGTAAGAAAAAAAGAGTAAAATTTATTTAGAAAATTGGAAATATTTATTGGACTAGCTACAATTTGTTATTTTATTATTGAAAATAAATATAACTACATGATTTATTTTCTATCCAAGTTGCAAGTTTCAAAAAAACTTACCTAATTGACATATATTTAAATCATTTTATCAAACATTCAACTTTCAGATATTTGTCTCATATATATTAGTTGAACATTTCTTTAGTGAACAATTGCTGAGGTACAACATCTATCCAGGGAAAATTAAAGACATTTGGAATACTATGCAGCCATAAAAAAGGATGAGTTTGCGTCCTTTGTAGAGACATGGATGCAGCTGGAAACCATCATTCTTAGCAAATTATCACAAGAAGAGAAAACCAAACACCGCATGTTCTCACTCATAGGTGGGAACTGAACAATGAGCTCACTTGGACTCGGGAAGGGGAACATCACACACTGGGGCCTATCATGGGGAACGGGGAGGGGGGAGGGGGGAGGGATTGCATTGGGGAGTTATACCTGATATAAATGATGAATTGATGGGTGCTGACGAGTTGATGGGTGCAGCACACCAAGATGGCACATGTATACATATGTAACCTGCACATTATGCACATGTACCCTAGAACTTAAAGTATAATAAAAAAAAAAAAAGTCTTTTAATTTTTACATATGAATGTAATATGGAACAACTTTTTAGATTAAAATGTAGAATATTATAATATCCAGACAAGAGCCCTTCATGCCCCTTCCTAGAAAATATCAGTTACCCAAATATAACTCCTTTTTGGCTATGAGTAAGGATTAATTTTGCCTGTCTCAGAATTTAAAATGAATAAAATTATGGAAGATACATCATTTTATTCCTGATTTTTCTTCATCAGCTATGTCTGAGTTGTGTTCATGTTATTACATGTAGCAGATTTTTTTTTCATTTCTATAGCTATGTAGTTAACTTTGCTTTATGAAAATATTGCAATTTAGTTTTTCTCTCTACTGTTGACAACTTTTTGATTTGTTCTCAATTATTATCTTCATACCATAAATATTTTTGTACACAATTTGGTGCACATTTACACTGAATTGTTTTTGAGCATGTACCTATGTGTTAAATAGCCATGTCAGAAGATGGAGCATGTTTACCTTTATTGTATACCATTTAGCATTCTTTGAATGTGGTTATGCCTATTTTTAATCTCTCCAGAAATCTATGAAATCAAAGTTGTTCCATATACTGAACAATAATTATAGCTTGTCTTATTAATATTAGCCATTTCAATGCATTTGCTGTGCTTTATGATGGTTTTAATTCTCATTTTCCTAAGAACTAATACTATTGAACACTTTTGTTTATTAATCATTTAAACATCCTAGAAGTAGTGTTCTATACATTTGCTCACTTACCCAGGTTTTCCATATTTTTGTTACTGGTCATGAAGTTCTGTGTATTTTATGTACAAGTTACATTGGAGATACACTCTTCCAACATGTGGCTTACCCTTCGAATGTCTAACTTTAAAAAGTTTTAAAGAACAAATTTTTGGTGGAGTCAAATTAAGTTTTTAGTTGGTACTTGTAGTGGTATGTTATATTTAAGAACATGAAATGTTTACTATGTTTATTTTTTTCCACAGTGATATCCCATTATTCTGGTATCATTTAACATAATGGATATATTTTTCTATTCAATTAGATCACAAGTTAGGTGACTATGAGTTCATTTGAATGTTTGGGACTCTATTCTTTGATTGGTCCATTTGTCTGTCTTTACAACAATATCACGTTTCTGGCAATGCAAGTCCACCAAACATGCTTTTTTTAAAAAAATTATCATAGCTATTTTAAGTCGTGTATGTGTGTGTATTTGACTTAGTTTTGTTAACTCCCCTCAACAGCCTGCTGGCATTTAGAGAAAAAGTCAGTTGAATCAATAGAATAACATGTAGTATTAATACATTAATGACATTGGGCCTCCCAATCCATTAATATGTTATAGTTCTTTATTTATCATGTTTACTTTAATTTACCTCTGAATACTTGTAAGTCTTTAATGTACAGTTTTTGCTCATCTTTTATTAGATGTATTCTTTGATATGTGATGATGTTATACTATTTCAAGTGGTATGTTTTTCAGCTAATTAACATAGTGTGATTACTAGTGTGCATAAATACATGTTTAAATACTTATCATGTATCCAATAGTTTTGATAAATACACTTACTATTTCTACTGTTTTGTTTATAGGCTAATATTTTCTACATTCACAGTGATATCATTTGCAACTAATGACAGAATTACTTATTCCCATTCTTTGTACCATTTGTTTCTTTTTTATTGTACTGACTAGATATTCCAGTATAGCTAAATATATATGGTGACAATAGACATGCTTAAATATATTTGTCATAATTATTTTAAAATTCTAGTCTTATAAATTGAATATCTGATTCACCTGTGGATTTGTTTCTATTTTCATATGATTTCAATATATTGACCATTTTTAACTTTCTCTTGGCATCATGCCCAGCTAATTTTTGTATTTTTAGTAGAGAAAAGGTTTCACCATGCTGACCAGTCTGGTCTTGAACTCCTGACCTCAGGTGATCTACCCACCTCGGCCTCCCAAAGTGCTGGGATTACAGGTGTGACCCACTGTCCCCTGCCTGTTTTAGCATTTTTTTATATTTTGTCTCCTGTTATTAACTCTGAAGTATAATATATACAGAGGAAAGCAATTATAACAATATTTCAACTCAATATAGTTACACAAATAAACACAAACACTATAGTTTCACCCATTGAACTGTTGTGTCATCTTTGTTACAAATAGATGACAGTATATAGTTTCTATTCTATTGCCTTAGACTATAGTCTTTTTGGTAAGTAACTCTGGGTAACATTGAAAAAAATGTATATTAGTCCCTAAACCATATACAAAATTCAAATTCAATGGATTGCAGATTTAAATATAAATGTCAAAATACTAATATAATACAATTAATTAACATGATTTTTAAAAGATTTTCTTATCTGGCAATGCAAATTCTTGAGCATAGTATTTCTTCTTTAAATTTGCTTCAACTATTATTGGCCTTATTGATTTTTTTAATCTATGCACATAGCACAATCTTCCATTTATTTATACCCTATTTAATTCTTCTCAGCTATGTCTTTTAGTTTCCACTAGAGAAATTATATGCATACTTCAATAGCTTTATTGCTATTATTGTGCTTTTGTATATTTTTCCATTTGTAACACTGGTATAGAGATATACTATTAATATTTAAGATTGATTGCAAATCCTAGATTTTACTCACTTCACTTATTAACTTGAACAGGCTTTCAATACATATTTTACTATATTTGAAAGCAATTACCTAAAATTAAAAATTTAATTATCCATAATTATTTGAAAAATATAAGTTGTATTTCAGTATTTCTTAAACTTTTATTTGTGTATTAAACCATATACAAATAAATATACATCTCAATATATTTTCACAAATAAACAAATGATAATAAGATGCACAAAGACTTACATAATTTTTTAGTCCTCCTCTTAGGGTATTTTTTTCCCTATATTTTGTCATTGAGTATATTTGCTATAGATGATATTTATATTTTATTAATTATATTAATACAATTTTCTTCTGTATTCAGTATTGAATTTCTTTATTGAATGTAAGTAAAATTTAGTCAAATTATTTCTCTGTATTTTTTAAGAGGAATCATACACAAGTATACATGTACACACACACACACATTAACACAAAACAAATATTGGTGGTAACAAAGTAAGTAAAAAATGTAGGCAAATCATCATTAAGTCAGTATAATATGTGTTCCAGATTATACTGGTCACTGCTTACAAATAATTCTCCTAAATATTAGGTAAAAAGATGTACATTTCCTAAATTTCATAACAATATGTGTGCTTTCTCTAAACTTTATATATTTATGAATTTCATAATTACAAACTAAATTAATTTGTACTTTTGCTTCCACAAAGACTGTAGTTGTAGTCAGAATGATTTGGAAAATAATAACTTCTTATGTAACAACTAAGAAAAACATTATTTATTCAACTTTTTTTTTTTTAAAGAAAGGCCTCAGAGAGCTAAGTAAGCAAGAAACGTAATACAAATTAAAATTCCAGACTCTCAGATTGTCTAAAACGAGCTGATCTCTGATTTTATTTTCTGCTAGGAACTTTTACTTATTCTGGGCACATCTAAAGATCTGGGTTGAGCCAGGCAAAGAACACGGCTGAATGAAGAAGTCAGGTTTATAGTTGTAATGCTAAAAAATCATAGGCTGCTTTTCTCTGGAGCATATACAAACTTTTGTGATTCTTAGGGAGCTAGCGCAAAACATTCTTTTTCATATATTCTTAGAAACTTATGTACCTATATTAGAGCTAGAATATATATGAATAAAATTTAAGACAGGATAAAAAATATATTTTACAATGGAATATATCTGTATTAACTTATATAAACCATTTTCTCTCATGCTCAGTATTTTCCAATATACTTCCAATATTTCTTAGAAGAAAACAATCTCTTACTCAGAAGTTGTCCACACTGTCACCCAATCTTTTACATCATAGGTTTTCTTTTCAGTCTTTAGACCTTAGCTTTCTGGTCATGTCATCAGAAGACCCTTCCTTGGCCAGCCTATTTTTAAAAATTTTTCTTAAATGAACATTTGCAAATTGCATGATTTCCTACTTGCAAAAAATGTATGAATGATTCCCATACTGGATAAAATATACTTGCAATATTTGAAAATCTCATATGTTAAAAAAAAATTGTACCTCATTTTCAGAATGTGGTTGTCACATGTTATATTCACATTTCTCAATTTTTTATTGTTCATTGACTGATTTATCTCCTGTCAATTTTCTTTTAATGTCCTTATCTCTTTTAGTTTGAGATTTCTGAGATTTTTTTCACTGATGTATAAAGATAGTTTCTTGCTTTTAAATATAGAGATGTTAAATGTTTGTTGCATGTGTTACTATAAATATAACATGATTTTTTATCTTTTAAAAGTAATTTTTTGTAATATATAATAGTTCTCAAAATGTATCTAAACAAACGTTTCAACTTTAATAGTTTTTAGGTGGTCTGATGGTGTTACAAACTTCATTTCCAAATACTAAATACAATTTTTTATTTCCATAGATTTTTTAAAACAATATTTTTGTTTTGGAATAAAAATAAACACTTCCTCATGTCCATGTGAAGCTATTGATTAATTAAGAAATAATCTGAATCCACATCATCTATATTAAGGAGAACATTGACATGCACTCATTTTTAAATAAATCAACACACACAAAAACTGTAATTGATTGCTTTAGGGCACATTTCATTATACAGAATGCAATTTGTTATGCATTATTATGTAATAATAAGAATTAATCTGTGGGAGAAGTATACTGTAATTACAAAATTTTAAATGATTGAAATAGGGCGATATGCTAGATATAGTGTTGCATAGCAATAAAATATGTTATTTCTATAAAATAGCCCAATTTTGGCATTTTATAGTCAATACTAATAAGTATAAATAATTAGCCCCCCAAAAAGTAAAGATACAGTTCTATGAAATATTAATAATATTCCGAACAATGTTGGAATTAGGAATTAAACAGTTCTTCACTCTTATAAAATGATTTGAGATTGAAATATGTGAAGTAATTAATAATGATTTGCTATTTGAAGCACTTCACTGAGTAGAATCATAGAAAGTTCATTTACAGTGCTAAAATGATATTTCAACTTTAATAATAGACATAGATATTTGAACAATTACTCCTATTACAATGTATATTATATAAAATTTAACATTGAAACTTAGAAAGTAAAGTCAAATTTTTTACTAATGTATAATGAGAAACAGTACCATAATTGTTTTGCTTCATGATTTCAATATGCATAGTATTTGTAACTTATATTTTCCTGTCAAAAATAAAATGCAAATTTATTTTACTATGTCAACGGTTGTCTTTACATAATAAAATTATTTAAAATTTCTAACAACAAAGTTAGAATTACAATGACATCTCTTCACTTATCTTAAAAGTTTAAAAATAAAGATTTCCCTAAATTCAAAAACTGTACTTTTATCTCTAAACACAAACTCTAAGGTTTTCCTGGACCACTAAAACTATTTGGAATAAAAAGGACATAATTTTTTTTTCTTTTTTTTAGACAGAGTCTCTTCTTCTGTTGCCCAGGCTGGAGTGCAGTGGCACTATCTTGGCTCACTGCAAACTCTGTCTCCCAGGTTCATGCCATTCTCCTGCCCCAGCCTTCTGAGTAGCTGGGACTACAGGGACCTGCCACCACGCCCGGCTAATTTTTTGTATTTTTAGTAGAGACCGGGTTTCACCGTGTTAGCCAGGCTGGTCTCGATCTCCTGACCTCGTGATCCACCTGCCTGCACCTCCCAAAGTGCTGAGTTTACAGGCATGAGCCACCACACCAGAACAGAACATAAAATTTTTAAATAATAGTATGCTGTGATATTTATGGAAAAATTATATTAATATGGTGTTTTAACAATAGCAAGTTGACAGGGATAAATATTTGAAGTTTGTATATGTATAGGCTTAATTGCAAAATGTAAAATACTCTATCCTATTTAATATATCATGTAAGCATTTATTTATATATCATGTGTAATTAAATAACTCATGTCTTATTATGTCACATGAAGTATAAATATATAACTGTGTTCTGAATTACAGTTATACCCTTAAATGTCTATTTATTTAGAATTTCATTTTATTTCTTATTAATTGTTATTACCTGTCTAGAGTGTATCCTTAAGCAGAAATATACTACATAGATAAGAGGATCATTTCAGGTTGCAAGAGACTGGATTTTTAATATATTATACTACCACGTGGAATATAATACTGTACATTCTCTAGTTCTTCCAGTCCCATTCCTAATAAATATACACGCAGTTAAGGATAAGTAAAGGAAGGGTTGAAATTATGTTAGCTACAGTGAGTTAAGGAAAACGTAGCAAAGGCTAACTTCCCACTGTCACTTCCATTCAATTTAACATTTCAAAATAACCAAGGCTTTATGAAGACAATTGCCATGAATCCCTCTAAGTGTTAGTTAAAAATAGCACATGTCAAAAATTAACCATAATTACAGGTCAAATTAAGGATATTTTCCAGTAGTAGATTTGTCTACATTACATTCCTTAATGATCCAAAATATTAATGCTAATTTGTAATACATGCAATTTTATAATTTGCAGGTACATACACATAAAAATAAAACACACACTGAAATCATTAAAAAAGAAACCAATTACTTTAAAGCACTACCATTTAAAATTTACATTTGTAACTGAAAATATGAACAGTGTTTGATATCACTGAAAATATGAACAGTGTTTGATAAGAAAAATCACGTTACTGCGTATTTTGTTTTCCTGCCTTCTTGGAGTAGCAAAGCCTTATCTTGCTTTAAGGCAGGACCTAAGCACAATAGTTTCCTGCTGTATGTTTCTGGAAATACAACTCTCCGAGAAGCAAACTCTTTCAAAGCTATCAAGAAATTCCAGCTATCTAGGCTTCACTTTTTCTCAGGATTTCAGCCATTGATGGCAATCTACAGAGAGCTCAAAATTTGGGGGAAAAAATTAATTTTAAATGGAAGATAAAGGACAATCAAAGAATACTAGAATCTCGGTGACCTTATATAGACCCACACTTTTATGTCCCATAATCTCATCTAAATGGAAATTGAGTCCGAAAGATTATAAATATGTTATTTAAGGTAAAATGCATGGCTATTGGCAAGGTCAGGTAAGGTTGCCAGGACACTGCAAACCCTTTGCAGTGTTAGTTTCTTAAATACATCTTCAGTTTCTAGAAAGGATGCCATATATTTGCCTTATTGAGGAATTTCTTATCTTCCTGTTTCTTTTATGACTCATGCAGATAACAAAAAAGCATGCTTAATTTCTATAATGACAGAGAACATTGCCATTTGTGTATTTTCTAAAAGTGTTTGGAATCTAAATTACTGATTGCTTCCTTAAACTTATGCATTACAATAACAGTTTAATAGAAAGAAATCCAACTTTTCATTCTTCCGTCTCCAAAATGTGAATTTCCCTGCTCCCTTTACTGTGAGTTCTGCCTTGGCCTGTGACACAAATACAAAGGAAAATACACTTTCCATGAAGTAACTCTCTATGGTATCCTTACAATACCCTTTTTTTTTAAACCTCAAATGAATACCTTAGGTTCACTTTTGCTTAAGTCATGTACTCTTAATTTTATCTGACGAGTCTTATAATTTCCTCATTTTAAGCTGAGAAGTAAGTTATTTTCCAAACTCAACATATCTGGAATATATACTTTTTCTCTAATGTATTAAATCCTGTATTTGAAATGTACCAACTGATATTCAGTGGACACTTCCCACGACAGATTTTTCCTAATGTAGGTTAAGTGGGAAAAAAAAAAAAAAGCCTCTCATTCGTGATGTATTTTGGGTGAATCACAGGTGATCAAATAGTCAATTATACAGCTATGTCTTTGTTGTGGTGGTTAGGTGTTACCATGTTTGTGTTAGATAAGTCTATATACTAGGACTGTCTACCATGATCCTTAGCAGAAAACTCTTACTTGAGATGCAGCTACTTCATAATATTTGTTTATACTTTAGTTGCATTTTTATTTGATAGAGGCTTTGCTAAGCATAATTAGTGAATTATCCAATTATAAAATTAGTGATTTGCTAAATACAATGTAGGCTATAAAAATCTAATCTTTTTGTTGTGATCAGTATATAGGTAAAATGGTCAAGATATTTGGAAACCCTCTTTTGCTATGAATGAGCAGATCTTAAACATTTGCAAGCCCTATAGCACCTAACTTTAGGGCTGACACCTTATTACTGAATTCTATGTCCACCACTGAATCTAAGTATTCTGGTGAGCTGATATTAATTTTAAGTATGAGATAATTCTTCTTCTAGAAAACATTTCCTCTTTAGAACAGATCAGTTCAATTAATTATGAACACAGCAGGTAAAATAACAGAATAGGTTTTGGTGACTTTTGGGGGTTATTAAGCCTTTTTTTTTTAAAGTCTCCAGAAGAGTATGTGTGTAGTATTTTATACCAGCCAGCTAAAGAAAAAATGTGTTTAATAAATACCAGCATAGTAAAAGGTTCTTCAATTTTCATTCATTAATATCTGGAAGGAATAGCAGAGAATTGCAACACTAAACACAGGCTATTCCTACTACCTATTAGAAGTGTATAAAAATTGACTCAGGCCAGCTCACAGCAGAATAACCTTGACATCACATAAAGAAAGTTCACTTTTCCCAAACTTCCTTACCTGTGCCTTGACCTGTGTATTTTAGAAACATTCAGAGTGAAAGAGACTATGGATTCATATCCTTTGACCCTGATTATTTGATGTAAGCTCACATTAAATAAGACCATTATTATCTTGAGATATCTGCTTTCTATATTTAATAGGAATAACTAAAGAACACATTTTCAAAGAAATCAGTGGTGTTTACAACTGTACAAGGAGAATCATGTAAAAAATAGAGTAAACAAGGATCGATCCAAGAAATCATATATAATGATTAACTTGGGTCCTTTCTCTAAATTGCAAATCCTGAGGCAGAAATCAGACATATTAAAATAAATACCATTGTTTACCTGGGCACAGGATGTTCCTGTCAACACAGTTTTGCTTAAGTCTCTACTAATTGTAAAGAGCTCTATTAATTGGTGGTTGTATCCCACCAAAAAGCTGGGATAAAACCTCTTTAGGCCCAGTTGTATTGCCACTGCATAGGCATGCATTGATTTCTCTTTCATAATTAAAATAGTGCTCCAATAAAGTATTCACTGGTTCAGAATGATGTATTTAGAGGTGCAAAATGAAAACTCTTGAGCTTCATTTAATCTCACTTCTTTGAAATCTACAAGCATTTTGATTATATATTGATGATCATATTAGATTTTGTATTAGAGTCCTCAATGTAACATTTACATATTGGATATGCATAATTACTTCTTTCTTAACTATAAAACATTGAAATAATTTTGTTGGGAATAAGATTAAAATTACCTTACAAATAACTAGGGACTATTATGCCTGCACTAATTCCAGTATCACGAAATTAATGCATGTATTTAATTAATACAGATAACTAATTATTTACTCCTTCACCTTAAATGTATACAATTCTTAACATTCCTATGACTTTGCTACAAACAACACTAGTTATCTTAAAATTATTTCTTAAATTAATAAAATAATGACTTAATTAAATTCTATATTATCAACAGATTCTTAAATTCATTTCTTATAAAAATATTCTTCCAAAAGCTTCCCAATTATTTCTTTTGATTAAATATAGATAATAATCTTCTGAAATCTTAGGAGGAAAATTCAAATGAATTAAAGAAAAATATAATGATTTCTGATATCACCTCATTTAAAATTTAAGTTCCTGGAAGACAAATATAAGGTTACCTATGGCCTAATTTAACTCATATTGAGGTTATAAAATGTTTTTAGTTATGAAAATCTGAATATTTGAATTTACTTTGGGCATTAGAAAAAAATCTAAATCAAGTGATTTTTTAAAAATGCAGTATAGAAGAAAAATATTCATTTTACCCCTCCTCAAATATTCTATATCAGTGTTTCATCACTTCTAATTTAAGGCTTTGACTCTGATTAACATGAAGATACTAGGATAAGTAGCATATTATTCACAGTGTTGAACTCCAATTGTCAGATTATCTAAGTAGATGTGATGTAATTTGTGAAAGACAGAGTAGAAAATATAAATTATATGTATTTTATATATAATATATATCGAATAAATTTATATGTATTTACATAAATATATTTATAATATAAAAATATATAACAAATCTATGTTTTATATTTATGTATTTATATAATAGACATATACAATATACTCAATAGTTATCTTTTCTGCTCATCTCCTTTCTCCCACCCTTCACCCTCAAGTAGACCCCAGTGTCTGTTGTTGCCTTCCTTGTGTTCATGAGTTTTTATCATTTAGCTCCCACTTGTAAATGACAACATATGGTAATTGGCTTTCTCTTACTGGGTTAATTTGCTAAGTATCACAGCCTCCAGCTCCATCCATGTTACCACAAAAGATAAAATCTTGTTCTTTTTATGGCTGCACAGTATCCCATGGTGTATATGTATCACATATTCTTTACCCAACTTGTCTTTGATGGGCATTTAGTTTGACTCCATGTCTTTGCTATTGCAAATAGTGTTGCAATGATCATTCATGTATATATGTCCTCATGGAAGAATTATTTATATTCATCTGGGTATATACCCAGTAATTGGATTGCTGGTTAAGATGGTAGTTCTGCTTTTAGCTCTTTAAGGAATCATCTTACTGCTATCCACAATCTTGAAACTAATTTACACTACCACCAACAGTGTACAAGTGTTTCCTTTTCTCTGCAACCTTGCCAGCATCTGTTATTTTTTTACATAAATAATAGTCATTCTTACTGGTGTGAGATGGTATCTCATTGCGAGTTTGATTTGCATTTCTGTAATGATAGGTGATATTGAGCTTTTATTTTCATATACTTGTTGGTCACATGTGTGTCTTCTTTTGAGAAGTGTCTGTTCATGTCCTTTGACTACTTTCTAATGGAGCTGCATTTTCTCTTGCAAATTGGTTTACATTCCTTAGAGATCATGGATATCAGGACTTTGTTAGATGCAGTGTATTATAGTTCTCATTGTAGAGATCTTTCATCTTTTCTGCCAAGACTATTGGGTTTTCTAGAGGTCAAATCATATCATCTACATACAGAGATAGTTTGACTTCCTCTCTTCCTATTTGGATCCTTTATTTGTTTCCCTTGACTGCTTTGGCTAGAATGTCCAACATTATGTTGAATAGGAGTGGTGAGAGAGGGCCTTCTTGTCTTGTGCCTGTTTTCAAGGAGAATGCTGTTCTAGCTTTTACTCCTTCAGTCCGACATTGGCTGTGAGTTTATCATAGGTAGCTCTTCTTATTTTAGGGTATATTCCTTCATGTTGAGAGTTTTTAACATGAAGGGGTATGGAATTTTATCAAAATACTTTTTTTGCATCTATTGAGATAATAATAAGGTTTTTGTCTTTTGTTTATGTGATGAATCACGTTTATTGTTTTGCATATGTTGAACCAACCTTACATTTCAGGGATGAATCCTTCTCAATCATTGTGGATTAGATTTTTGATGTGTTGTGGATTCGGTTTGCCAGTATTTTGTTGAGGATTCCTTTATCAGGAATATTGGCCTGACGTTTTCTTTGTTGGTGTGTGTGTACTGGCCTCGTAGAATAATAGGGGAGGAGTCCCTCCTTCTCAATTTTTTAGGATAGTTTCAGTAGGAATTGTACAATGTCTTCTTTGTATATCTGATATAATTTAACCATGAATCCATCAGGTCTTGAGTTTTTTTTTTTTTTTTTTTTTTTTTTTTTGGTTGGTAGACTTTTTAATTACTGATTCAATTTCAGAGCAGATTATTGATCTCTTCAGTGAATCCATTTCTTCCTGGTTTAGTCTTAGAAGAGTGTATATGTTAGATATTTATCTACTCTAGGTTTTTGCATTTATATGCATGGAGGTATTTGTAGTAGAGTAGTTTCTGATAGTTGTTTTTATTTTTGTGGGTTCAAAGGTAACTTTCCCCTCATCATTTATAATTGTTTTTATTTGGATCTCTCTTTTCTTCTTCATTATTCTAGTTAGCAGCCTATCTAGCTTATTAATTAAAAAAATACCCTGCATTTTTTTGATCTTTTAGCTTCAGGGTTGATTTGTTCTTACTTCTCCAATTCTTTCCCTTGTGATGTTATGTTGTTAATGTGAGATCTTTCTAACTTCTGGATATGTGCAATTAGTGCTAAAAATTGTCCTCCTAAAACTGCTGTAGCTTTTCCCCAGAGATTCTGGTATGTCATATCTTTGTTCTCGTTAGTTTCACAGAACTTCTTGATTTCTTCCTTAATTTCATTATTTACCTAAAAGTCATTCAGGAGCATGTTGTTTAATTTCCATGTAATTGCATGGTTTTGAATGATTTTCTTGGTCTTGGCTACTCTTTTTATTGCCCTGTGGTCTGATAGTGTATCTAGTGTGATTTTTGGTTCTTTTTCATTTACTGAGATTATTTTATGTCTAAATATGTGGTCGATTTTAGAGTATGTGCCAAGTGGCAATGAGAAGAATGTATATTCTGTTGTTTTTAGATGGAGAGGCCATAGAGGTCTATCAGATACATTTGGTCCAATGTAGAGTTTAGGTCCTGAATACTTTTGTTAATTTTCTGCTGCAATGATCTGTCTAATACTGTCAGTGGATTGTTGAAGTCTCCCACTATTATTGTGACACAGTCTATGGCTTAATCATTTTATAGAATAGTGAAATCAAGAACAAAAACAAAACAACAAATTTATTTCCATCTTTTTAGTTCAATTATTCACTCAGGGCTGTTGATATGGTTTCGATCTGTGTCCTCACCAAATATCTCGTCTAATTGTACAAAGTAATGTTGAAAGTGAGGGCTAGTCAGAGGTGGTTGGAATATGGGGATGGATTTTTGTGAATGATTTAGCACCATCCACTTGGTAATTGCTCTCATGAGTGTAAGTTCTCATGAGATCTTGTTGCTTAAATGTGTGGCACCTCTTCCCACTCTCTGTTGCTGCTGCTCCCACCACATGATATACCTAACACCTCCTTTGCCTTTTATCATAATTAGAATCTTCTTGATGCCTCCCTAGAAGCAAAAGGTGTTATGCTTCCTATATCGCTTACAGAACCATGAGCCAATTAAACCTATTTTCCTTATAAATTACCCAACGTCAGATCTCTTTTATAGGAGTATGAGAATGGACTAATACAGAAAATTGGAGTGTGACATTGCTATAAAGCTACCTGAAAATGCAGAAGCAACTTTGGAACTGATAATAAGCAGAAGTTTTAAGAGGGTGTAGGGCTCAAAAGAAGACAGGAAGATAAGGGAAAGTTTAGGACTTCCTAAAGACTGGTTGAATGGCTATTAACAAAATGCTCATAGTGATATGAATAGTAAAGGCCAGGCTGATGAGGTCTCAGACGGAAATGAGTCACTTACTGGAAACTGAAGCAAAGGTCACTATTGTTATATCTTAGCAAATAACTTGACTGCATTGTGCCCCTGCCCTAGGGAATCTAGGGAACTTTGAACTTGAGAGTGATGATTTAGGGTATCTGGTGGAAGAAATTTCTAGGCAGCAAAGCATTCAAGATGTGACCTCACTGCTTCTAACAACATATGCTCATATATGTGAACAAAGAAATAACCTAAGTTTGGAACTTATGTTTAAAAGAGAAGCAGAGCATAAAAGTTTGAAAAATTTGCAGCCTGGTCAAGTGGTAGAAAAGGAAAGCCATTTTCAGAGGAGAAATTTAAGGAGGCTGCGGAAATTTGTATATGTAAAAAGGAGTCAAGTGCTAATAGTCAAGACAATGGGGAAATGGCCTTGAAGGCACTTCAAAGGGCTTTCAGCAGCCCCTTCCATCATAGGCCTGGAGGTCTAGGAAGGTAGAATGGTTTCCTGGGCCAGACCCAGGGTCTGCTGTGCTGTGCAGCCTGCCTCAGGATATTGTTTCCTGCCTCTCACCCACTCCAGCTCTAGCCATGGCTCAAAAAGGGCCAGGTACAGCTCAGGGCACTTCTTTAGGGGGTGCAAGCCTTCAAGGCTTCCATGTGGTATTATGCCCGTGGGTACACAGAGTGAAAGATTTGAGGTTTTCGAGCCTCTACTTAGATTTAGGAGGATGTATGGAAAAGCCTGGATATGTAGGCAGAAGCCTGTTATAGGGACACAACCCTCATAAAGAGCCAGTGCAGAGGGGAATTGTGGGGTTGAAGCCTACACACGGAGTCCACACTGGGGTACTTCCTGGTGGAACTGTGAGAAGGTGGATTGCAATCCTCCATACCCCAGATTAGTAGTTCTACTGGCATCTTGCACCCTGATCCTAGAAAAGCTGTGAGCACTAAAATCAAGCCCTTGAGAGTGATATTGGTGGCTGAACCCTGGATAGCCACAGGGGCTGAGCTGCTCAAGGCATGGGAGCCCACCTCATTAATCATTGTGCCCTGGATGTGAAACATGAAGTCAAAAGATATTATTTTGGATCCTGAAAATATAATGATTGCCCTGCTGGGTTTCAGACTTGCATGGGGTCTGTAGCCCTTTATTTTGGATGATTTCTCCCCTTTGGAATAGAAGTAATTACTCAATGTCTGCACCTCATCTGTATCTTGAAAGTAACACACTTGTCTTTTATTTTACAGGTTCACAGGCAGAAGGGATTTTTTTGTTCTTTCCTTCATTACTTTAAAAGTTTAGATCAGAGTACCAATAGAGGGTCTGTCCACTCACATTTACTTTAGACTCACCTTTCATAAAGCTTTTTAATGTGAAAGTGATCTTCAAGATGGCTAATCCCTTGGTCTATTTACACTTTTATTTCATTTCATTTCAATAAAATAATAACTCTTAAAACTCTCAGAACCTTCTTACAAACCTACAAAAATGCTTTCTCCATCTTTTCAATGGGTTATGATCCTGCACATCAAGGATGTTAATAGATTTGGAACTGGGTTTTTTAAATACTTACAATGTTTACTTTTTGTAGCTACACAGTAGGTGTATATATTTATGGGGTACATGAGATATTTTGATACAAGCATACAATGTATAATAATCACATCAGGGTAAATGGAGTGTCAGATGGAACCAGAGGTCATTATTTTATGTTAAGTAAGCACAGCAAAGAAAAAAATTTATAGAGAAAATATATAATGAAAATTAGGAGAAAATATTTTCAAACCATGTATCTGATTAAAAGCTAATATCCAAGATACATAAGGAATTTAACTGAATAGCAAGAAAAAGAAACTTCAATATAAAAAAAAAATGGGCAAAGGAACTAAATTAATTCTTTCAAAAGACGACAGTTAGATAGTCAACAGATGAATGAAAAATGTTCATCATCACTAATCAGAGAAATACAAATTAAAAGCACAATGAGTTATCACCTCCCATGTGTTAAAGTGGCTATCTTTAAAAAGACAAGAGATAAGAAGTGTTGCATAGCGTGTGGAGGAAAGGGAATTATTGGGTAATGTTGGCAGGAATGCAAATTAACACAGCCATTATGAAAAACGGTATGTGTGTTCCTTAGAAAACTAAACATATATTAACATAGGATTCAATAATCCCACTTCTGGGCATATAATGCAAAGGAATTAAAATCAGTATGTGGTAGAGCTACCTGTACTTCTATGTTTACTGAAGCATTATTTATAATAGCTAAGATAGAAACCACCTAAGTGCCCATCATCAGATGATTAGATCAAGAAA
Source organism: Piliocolobus tephrosceles (assembly GCF_002776525.5). Taxonomy (NCBI): domain Eukaryota; kingdom Metazoa; phylum Chordata; class Mammalia; order Primates; family Cercopithecidae; genus Piliocolobus; species Piliocolobus tephrosceles. Next base: position 51,815,693 of record NC_045434.1, on the reverse strand, counting down.
ATGTGGTAAATTGTTTATATGTGATTTATAGGAATAATATTCAACCTTATAAAGGGGGAAATCATATCATTTGTGACAATCTGAATGGACCTGGAGGACATTGTGCTAAGTGAAATAATCCAGACACAGAGAGACAAATACCATATTATCTCACTCACCATGGAATCTAAAAAAGTTTTGTTATTGGCTAGGGTACTCCTTCTGGATTGTTATATGGATTTTGGGCTTTAAACACAAAATGGGGCAAAAATAAAAACTGTAACTCAGGGATTTCCTTGGGGCCATTATGTAGTACGTAATGTTCAATAATAACTGTCAGTGGACAATTGCAGTAACCACAATCCAATAAAGGCAAGAACTGTGTAGGGTTGAATGTCTGAGTCACCCCGCCATCAAGCTACTCAAACTGGCCAAGTTACTGGCTAAAAACAATGGAATACTAGAATACAAGATAGAGAAAAGAGAGCATGACTATCAGAGTCTCAGAAACAGCCTGACTGGACAATTAACAGCTTCAAAACCTATCTCTTTGTATTTGCTTCCTAATTTTGTCTACTTCACTTCCTTTTTCTCTGTCTCCTGTCCTGCGGTTATCTTTCACAGTAAATAAAGCATGAAACTCTGTTTTACCTTCAAACTCTTTATTCTAAGGAACCTGCCATACAAAGGCATTCCCCAAGACCAAAGTCACATTACTAGAGTGCAGCTGGTTTCGTGACTGAGTACAAGAAATGAAATCCAATAGGTGGCAGTCAGAGAAACAAAGATTTACATTTAACTATACTAATCAAATATCTATTTAAAAATAAGATAGCTGTAGTGTTTACCCACTAAAATTATTTATACAATCAGCTTCTTTTTGAAATAGCATTATTTTAATTAAAATATTTGAAACTCAATTTAAAAGTAATATTCTATTCCATGCATAGGAATTCTGCAAAATAAATAGCTTGTATTCTATGCAGCAAGCAAATCAAATGGTAATTAATATAGAACAGACAAAGGAATCCCCTTTACAAAAGAAGCCACTTGGAATCATAAGTGCCCTTTTAACTGTTGGACATTTTATAATAGACTTCATTATGCAACCTCCAGATTTTTCTAAGGTCAAAAGTACTAATTGGGTATGTGTGTATATGTGCATGCTTTTTTCCCTCGGCTTTAAAAAAGCCATTTAAATTCTTTGTCCTCATCATCTCCGGAGATTATATATCCTGATGCAAGGGCTGACAAAAATCTTTCAAATAAAACTACCTATTGTAACACTGTGAGCATCCATTTGTGCACATGAAATGTAGAAAGTTTCAGGTAATTCTTAAATACTGAGTGCTAATACCTGCTTATTAATTGGATAGAAAAGGAGTCAGGAAATGGAGAATAAAAGATGGAAGGTTCATTAAAATATTATAGAGAAATTAAGAGTATTTAAAATAAAATACAAAATCCTGTATGAATGAATTTTCCTACTTGCTGTAATTCCACCACATATGTCTAACTAATTTACCATTTTTTTTCTGTAATACCCCTGTAACATTTTGCTTTTATCTCTCTCATGGTGTAAATACTATCGTATTATTTCACTTTCTATTTATTCTTCTCATCAGCGTATTTCAACCTAAAGAGTAGTGTAATATACAAATTACAGACATAAATGTTATCATCTTAAGTAGTTCACAACCTGGCAAGAAGATAAATATCTTTCATCTCACCTCCCTCAAAAAAAAAAAAAAAAAAAAAAAAAAAGTGCAAACAGAAAAGTAACTCTAACATAATAGTATAAAACTACAATAAAGGTATATTACATCTTGTTAAAACTCAATAGACATATTTGTCCAGGAAAAAAATGCAATGCCTTCACAGAGGAAGTATCAATTAAGCTGATAATTGAATGATGAGTTGTATTTGTTAACATAAATTTAATGTCTGCAAATGAAAATAAAAATATAATTACCAGTTTCAGGTATGTCTTTAACAGCAGCATGAAAACAGACTAATGCAACTGGTAAAACACATTTTAGTATTCTATCTAGACTGGGCAAATTTGGTTTCTTGTTTTCCCATGTCATCTAACTACTGTTTCCTTGCTTATACAGCTCTAAAATAAGAGACAGATATAATAATTAATATCTAAACTTTTTTCTAGTACTAAAATTCGATGATTCATTTAAATAAAACTCTTAGATCACTTGAGCATTGTTTTGGTCTACATCCAATTGTAAAATGAATCCAGGTTTCATTTTACAATTTATATATTGAGAACACAGAATTTAATTACTGCCACTAACAGCATACTAGAATAGCATTGTTAAGTAATGATTTATTATCTTTTTGAAACTAGAGTAAGTGAACACAGAATAGTACACGTGTTGCATTAGATAATTTGAAGTTGTAACAAAATGCTGAATATATATGAATAACTAAATATTAATTTAAATACTTATTAAAATTTCAAAAATGGCAAAATAAAAAATCCTGAAAGTAGTGTAACTAACAAAAGTTGTACTATTAGTCATTTACATTTGTGCACCATTTCTTAGTGTAAAAATAAAAAAAAATTTTGTTGACTTTTTAAATTTTATTTTTATTTATTCATTTATTTGAGACGGAGTCTCACTCTTTCACCAGGCTGGAGTGCACTGGTGTGTTCTCGGCTCACTGCAATCTCTGCCTCCCAGGTTCAAGTGATTCTCCTGCCTCAGCCTCCTGAGTAGCTGGGAATACAGATGCAGGCCACCACATGCAGTTAATATTTGTATTTTTAGTAGAGACAGGGTTTCACCATGTTGGCCAGGATGATCTCAATCTCTTGACATTGTGATCCACCCGCTTCAGCCTCCTGAAGTGTTGGGATTACAGGCATAAGCCACTATACCCAGCCAATTTTAGTTGACTTCACATGTTGGTAATAGATATATTAACAGACAAATCATTGTGCCTGATATGATTACACCTTTTTTATCCAGAAAATGGAATGTATATATACTTATTTCTCTGTATTGTTTGAATATTTCAAACAATATTATATATTTGTTAGTAAAGGGTTTATCATCACTCTTACTCTCATTTGTTAACTAATATTTACTGAGAACTAAATATACAAGAGTGATGTAAATTGACTGAACTTGTTAAAGTCCTTTTATGTTACAGGTACTTCTTTAGTTGCTGGTGATGGAATTGTAATAAAAATATGTTTTTTTAAATTCAAAGCTGGCCCTTCCCCTTTTCAAAGGACACAAGAGAGAAGACAGATAACAAATACATATATTATGTGAGTATTATAAATTGATAAACACTATGGAAAGAAACAAAACAGGAAGAGTGGAATAAACAATTATAAAAAATGGCAGAAGATTGCATTTTATGTAAGGGAGTCAGCCAGGAAGACCACAAAAAGAGTAACATTTGGTCCAGAATTTTAAGGAAGTGAAGCATCAACTGAAAGGATATGTGGGAAAATAACGTTTCTGCTAGAGTGAAAGGTCAGGTCACCTACAAAGGAAAGCCCATCAGACTAACAGCAGACCTCTCTGCAGAAACCCTACAAGCCATAAGAGATTTGGTGACTGTGTTCAACATTCTTAGAAAATAAATTTCCACTGATAATTTCATATCTGGCCAAACTAAGCTTCATGAGCAAGGGAGAAATATGATTCCTGTCATCAAGCAAATGCTGAGAATATATCAGACTTGCCTTACAAGAATCCCTGAAGGAAGCACTAAATATGGAAAGGAAGGACCATTACTAGCCACTAAAAAACAAACAAAAAAAAAAAACAAAAAAGAAACACTGAAATACTCAGACCAGTAACACTATAAAGCAACCACACACACACACACGCGCGTGCACACACACACACACACACACACAAAACCTCTGCATAATAACCAGCTAACAACATAATGACAGGAGGAAATACACAAATGTCAATATAAACCTTGAATGTAAATAGGCTAACTACCCCAGGTAAAAGGCACAGAGTGGCAAGCTGCATAAAGAACCAAGAACATCTAGTTCTAGATCCTTGAGGAATTGCCATACTGTTTTCCATAATGGTTGAACTAGTTTACAATCCCACCAACAGTGTAAAAGTGTTCCTATTTCTCCACATCCTCTCCAACACCTGTTGTTTCCTGACTTTTTAATGATTGCCATTCTAACTGGTGTGAGATACTATCTCATTGTGGTTTTGATTTGCATTTCTCTGATGGCGAGTGATGATGAGCATTTTTTCATGTGTCTGTTGGCTATATGAATGTCTTTTTTAGAGAAAAAAAGATATGTCTGTTCATATCCTTTGCCCACTTTTTGATGGGGTTGTTTCTTTTTTTCTTGTATATTTGTTTGAGTTCTTTGTAGATTCTGGATATTAGCCCTTTGTCAGATGAGTAGATTGCAAAAATTTTCTCCCATTCTGTAGGTTGCCTGTTCACTCTGATGGTAGTTTCTTTTGCTGTGCAGAAGCTCTTTAGTTTAATTAGATACCATTTGTTGATTTTGGCTTTTGTTGCCATTGCTTTTGGTGTTTTAGACATGAAGTCCTTCCCCATGCCTATGTCCTGAATGGTACTACCGAGGTTTTCTTCTAGGGTTTTTATGGTAATACGTCTAACATTTAAGTCTCTAATCCATCTTGAATTAATCTTCATATAAGGAGTAAGAAAAGGATCCAGTTTCAGCTTTCTACTTATGGCTAGCCAGTTTTCCCAGCACCATTTATTAAATAGGGAATCCTTTCCCCATTTCTTGTTTCTCTCAGGTTTGTCAAAGATCAGATGGCTGTAGATGTGTGGTATTATTTCTGAGGACTCTGTTCTGTTCCATTGGTCTATATCTCTGTTTTGGTACCAGTACCATGCTGTTTTGGTTACTGTAGCCTTGTAGTATAGTTTGAAGTCAGGTAGCATGATGCCTCCAGCTTTGTCCTTTTGACTTAGGATTGTCTTGGCAATGCGGGCTCTTTTTTGGTTCCATATGAACTTTAAAGCAGTTTTTTCCAATTCGGTGAAGAAACTCATTGGTAGCTTGATGGGGATGGCATTAAATCTATAAATGACCTTGGGCAGTATGGCCATTTTCACTATATTGACTCTTCCTATCCATCAGCATGGTATGTTCTTCCATTTGTTTGTGTCCTCTTTGATTTCACTGAGTAGTGGTTTGTAGTTCTCCTTGAAGAGGTCCTTTACATCCCTTGTAAGTTGGATTCCTAGGTATTTTATTCTCTTTGAAGCAATTGTGAATGGAAGTTCATTCATGATTTGGCTCTCTGTTTGTCTGTTACTGGTGTATAAGAATGCTTGTGATTTTTGCACATTAATTTTGTATCCTGAGACTTTGCTGAAGTTGCTTATCAGCTTAGGGAGATTTTGGGCTGAGACAATGGGGTTTTCTAAATATACAATCATGTCATCTGCAAACAGGGACAATTTGACTTCTTCTTTTCCTAACTGAATACTCTTGATTTCTTTCTCTTGCCTGATTGCCCTAGCCAGAACTTCCAACACTATGTTGAATAGGAGTGGTGAGAGAGGGCATCCCTGTCTTGTGCCAGTTTTCAAAGGGAACTTTTCCAGTTTTTGCCCATTCAGTATGATATTAGCTGTGGGTTTGCCATATGAACCAGCCATCCCACTACTGGGTATATACCCAAAGGATTATAAATCATGCTGCTATAAAGACACATGCACACGTATGTTTATTGCGGCACTATTCACAATAGCAAAGACTTGGAATCAACCCAAATGTCCGTCTGTGACAGACTGGATTAAGAAAATGTGGCACATATACACCATGGAATACTATGCAGCCATAAAAAAGGATGAGTTTGTTTCCTTTGTAGGGACATGGATGCAGCTGGAAACCATCATTCTTAGCAAACTATCACAAGAACAGAAAACCAAACACCGCATGTTCTCACTCATAGGTGGGAACTGAACAATGAGATCACTTGGACTCGGGAAGGGGAACATCACACACCGGGGCCTATCATCGGGAGGGGGGATGGGGGAGGGATTGCATTGGGATTTATACCTGATATAAATGATGAATTGATGGGTGCTGATGAGTTGATGTTTGCAGCACACCAACGTGGCACAAGTATACATATGTAACAAACCTGCACGTTATGCACATGTACCCTAGAACTTAAAGTATAATAAAAAAATAAATAAATAAATACACATTTATATATAGACTACCTAATAAAGATTCACAAAATAATAGTTTAAAGTTAATTTTTGTTTGTAAAGAAATATGTATTTAATAGAAATTTGGAAAATAAAAGTAGAAGAAAGTTGTTAAGATCTTTTGGTTAATTTTCTGGTGGTTTTACTTCGACACACGTAAACATGTATGTCAATGCTCTTCAGGCAAAGACCGTCAGGAACATACCTGTAGTTGAACAAGTTGAATTTATTACCTGTTGCAGTGATGGAGAATATATAACATGGAAAAATATTGTGCATTTCTGTAAGAGGGTATTCAACAGGATTGATTATAGAATTTAGGCTTTTGTTAAAAGATTTGATGGAGAGTTTAAAGAAGTGAGACTTTAGATTGAATGTTGTCAAGAAGCAGAGATAATTCCGTGACTATCTTAATCAACTATCTAGAAGGAAAAATGATTAGACCAAGCCTAATGCCTTAATTGATAAAGAAGCAACAGTCACTCACATGAGCAAGGACAGTGAAATGTTTGGTTATTTTTGTACACTCACAATGTTCATGGCTTGTCTATGTTCAGACATTACAGAATGATCTTATTTTTGTTTGAAACCATCATGATCATAGAGTGACCTACTGTGATGTTTAAATTGTTTATGTTCAGCTGAAGGCCGAGACCTATCTGAGTGCCAGCCCAACTTATAACAGCACCAAGGCCTAGTTCATAGATAAGGGCTGCTTTTCTCCTTCTTATATATTATGATCATACTTTATATTCAATAAAAAAAAACTCTAAAAAAAAAGAACCAAGAACTATTGATATTCTGTCTCTATTGGTATTCTTCTGAAGACAGAATACCAATAGTTCTTAGTTCTTTATGCAGCTTGCCACTCTGTGCCTTCAAACATGCAATGATGCCCATAGACACAAAATAAAGGGATAAAGAAAATCTACCAAGCAAATGAAAACAGAAAAGTCAGGGATTGCAATCCTAATTTCAGACAAAACAGACTTTAAATCAACAAAGATAAAAAAAGACAAAGAAGGGCACTATGTAAGGGTAAAATATTTGATTCAACAAGAAGATCTAACTATCTTCAATATATACATCTCCAACACAGAAGCACCTAAATTCATAAAGCAAGTTCTCAGAGACCTTCAAAGAAACTTAAACTCCCACATGATAATAGTGGGAGATTTTAACACCCCAATGATATTTTTAGATCACTGAGGCAGAAAATTAGCAAAGATATTCACAACCTGAAATCAGCACTGAAATCAGACAGAAAACACTCCTCAACAAACGCAAAAAAAAAAAAAAAAAAAAAATGGAATCATAACAACCACTCTCAGAACACAACACAACCAAATTAGTTGACAAATTCACTTAAAATCATATCATAAAATAGAAATTGAATAACATGCTCCTGAATGACTTTGGATAAATAATGAGTTTAAAGCAGAAATCAAGAAGTTCTTTGAAATTAATAAGAATAAAGATACAACATACCAGAATCTCTGGGACACAGCTAAGTTACTGTTAAGTGGGAAATTTATAGCTCTAAATGCCACATCAACAAGGTAGAAAGTTCTCAATTTACCAACCTCATATTACAACTAAAAAGAACCAGAGAACCAATAGAAAACAACCCCAAAGCTAGCAGAAGATAAGAAATTACCAAAATCAGAGCTGAATGAAGGAGATTGAGGCAGAAAATCCATTCAAAAGTTCAACAAATCCAGGAATTGATTCTTTGAAAAAATTAATAAAATAGATAGACTTCTTGATAGACAAATAAAAGAGGAGACAAATAAAAGAGAGTAGAAGAGGCAAAAGAGAACAGAATATAAAAACAATTAGAAATGACAAAGACCTTATTAACATCGACCCCCACAGAACTATATGTAACCATCAGAGAATAATATAAACAACTTTATACACACAAAGTAGAATATCTAGAAGAAAAGGATGATTTCCTGTACACATCCACCCTCCCAAGACTGAACCAGGAAGAAACTGAATTTCATAATGGACCAATAACAAGCTCCAAAACTTGATCAGGATTCGTAGACAAATTCTACAAGATGTACAGAGAACAGGTACCATTCCTTCCTACTGAAACTATTCCAAAATATTGAGGAAGAGGGACTCCTCCTTAAATCATGGCCTCTCTGGCCAGCATTATCCTGACACAAAAACCTTGCCAAGACAAAACCAAAAAGAGATCTTCAGGCCAATACCCTTGATGAACATTGATGCAAAAATCCTCAATAAAATATTGGCAAAGCGAATCCAGCAGCACATCAAAAGGTTCATCTACCACAATCAAGTAGGCTTTATCCCTGAGATGCAAGGTTGGTTCAATATATGTAAGTCAATAAATGTGATTCATCACATAAACAGAAATAAAGACAAAACCACATGACCATCTCAATAGGTGCATAAAAGTCTTGTGATATGACTCAACATCATTTTCTATTAAAAATCCTCAACAAACTAGGCACTGAAGGAACGTACTTTAAAATAATAACAGCCATTTATGACAAACTCACAGCCAATATCATACTAGCTGGGCAAAGAAATACGAAAATATTCCTCTTGGAAACTGGTACAACACCAGGATGTCCTCTTTCACCACTCTTATTTAACATAATAGTCCTGGCCAGAGCAATCAGTCAAGAGACAGAAGTAAAGGACATCTAAATTTGAAGAGAGAAAGTCTAACTATCACTCTTTGCAGACAATGTAATCCTATATCTAGAAAACCACAAATTCTTGGCACAAAAGCTCCCTAAGCAGATAAACTACTTCAGCAAAGTTTCACAATATAAAATCAATGCACAAAAATCACTAGTGTCTCAGGATATTTAGGGTGTCACTTTTCCTGCTAGAAATGTCTGTGGTTGGTGACACCTTTGCCTGAGTTTTTGCTTGGGCTTTCTGGGCTTGTTCTGCCTACTTGACCTAGCTGGTTGTGGTTTGCTTGCACTGCCAGCTTGTATTCCACACCTGTCAAGGTTGAGTCTGGCATGGAGTAGCGAGGGTTGTGCGAGTGAGCATGGGTTCTGGCTACCGTGCACAGCCAGGCACACTGGCTGTTGTGGCCCAGCAGGCAACTCCAGGCACCAGCACAGGCTCCTGCTCCATGCAAGGCTAAGGCTAGGTCAGATATGCAAGTGACTTCTGTTGCAAGCACCTGTGTCTGGATGAGGGGAATGAAGTGGCACTTGGAACAATGGAGATACCAGGAACCACAGAGCTCCAAAGAAAGTGTCACAGCCTTTGCTCTGTGCCCTAGGTCTGGGATCCCCAAATAGCCACAGCTCTTCTCACTTTCTCTTCACTCATCATGTGGCAAGCTGGAGGGAATTTCAGTAGTGTTTGTATTACAGCTCTTTCAGTGCTGCCATTCATCAAGTCCTGAGTTCTTGTCTTGTGCCCAAGAAGAATAAGGTATGCAAACAATTGCAGGGTGAGCAAGGTGAAGAGGAGCTTTACTGAGACACAGAACAGCTCTCAGGAGACCCATAGAGGGCAGCTCCTTTCCACAGACAGGTCATCCCAGTGAGCATCCAGGGAGGAGACCCATAGTGGGTAGCCTCTTTCTGCAGGCTGATCGTCCTGACAAGTGGAGGAGATCCAAAGTGCATAGCTCCTTCCCACAGATGGTAGTCCTGATGTCTGTACATGTCTGGCAGAATTTGGGATTGTTATGGGCTCAGAACAGAGGAAGTGCATGCTGATTGGTCCATGAGTGACCATAAGCACCATAAGTTCTCACTCTGGGCCACGGACTTCACCTGGACCTGGCAGCCTGGTCCCCAGGCTTCAGGCCATCCCTGGCTTGAAGGTGGGGTTTCACCTAAGACCTGCCCCTTTCCTCCCAAGAGCCTGTTTGCCTCTGTCACCATCAACATGCCATCCACAGCACCCAAGCTCTTCCTACTGAGGTGCACCTGCAGGCCCACATTGAGCCACCCTCAGCCCCCCTTCAGGGTCCCTCCCATGCTCATTGGAGCTCAAAATTTGGAAGGGACTAAAGTGGCAGGGTGCTGGTGTGTCAGCACTGCCCAGCATGCACACACCAGCCAAGTTGTGACAATGCCCAGGGTCAGCCACAACTTTGCTTTACCCCACAGCCGGCACCAGGAGCAGGGAGAGGCCAGGAAGCAGGAGCAGCCACTTTCAATTCTGCGGAGGCAAGGAGTTTCCTGAACCCCCTAGAGTGCAGGGATGCCAAGGTCTGGAGCCATAGCTAAGCAGTTGCGGCTGTGGCTAGGAGCACTGGCTCCTCCTCTGCTGCAGCCAGCGTCCTCACAGGGGCCACTCCAGATGGGACATTTCTGCCATCACTAGTATTCCTATACATCAACAGCAGTGAAGCTATTGCCAAATCAGGAATGAGATACCATTCACAATTGCCACAATAAGAATAAATTATGTAGGAAGATAGCTAAAGAGGGAGGTGAAATATCTCTACTAGAACAACTACAAAACACTGCTCAAAAAAAATCAGAGATGACACAAACAAATGGAAAAAAATATCCCATGCTCACGGATAGGAAATATCAACATAATTAAAATGGTCATACTGCACAAAGCGTTTATACATCCAATGCTATTCCTATCAAACTACCAATTTTTCATAGAACTAGAAAAAACCTTTTTAAAAATTCATATGAACCAAAAGATAACTTGAAGAGCCTAAATAAATAGAACAAAGCTGAAGCCATTGTGCTACCCTATTTCAAACTGTCCTACATGGCTACAGTAACCAAAACAGCATAGTACTGGTACAAAAACAGACACATAGTCTAATGGAACATAATAGAAAACCCCAAAATAGGACCACACACCTGCAACTGTATGATCTTCAACAGAGCTAATAAAAATCAAACAATGAGGAAGGGGCTCCCTATTCAGTAAGTGGTGCTGGGATAACTGGCTAGCCATATGCAGAAGATTGAAACTGGACCCCTTCCTTACATCATACAAAAAGTCAACTCAATTAAATACTTAAATATAAAACCCCAAACTATAAAAATCCTAGAAGACAACCTAAGTAATATTGTGGACACAGGAATGAGCAAATATTTCATGAAGAAGATGCCAAAAGCAATTTTGGCACAAGCAAAAAACATGACAAAAGGGATCTAATGAAAGTAAAGAGCTTCTACACAGCTGAAGAAACTATCAACAGATTAAACACACAACCACAGAATGGGGCAAACTTTTGCAAACTATGCATCTGACAAAGATCTAATATCCATCATTCATGAGAAACTTAAACAAATTTACAAGATGAAAACAACCTCATTAACAAGTGGGGAAAGGACATGAACAGACACTTCTTAGAAGATGCGTCCAACAATCATATGAAAAAATGTTCAGCATGGCTGATCATTAGAGAAATGCAAATCAAAACCAAAATAAGATACCATTTCACACCAGTCAGAATAGCTATTATTAAGAAGTCAAAAATAATGGATTCTGGCAAGGTTGTGAAGAAAAAGAAACACCTTACATGCTATTGACGGGTGTGTAAATTATTTAAAACATTGTGGAAAACAGTGTGGCAATTCCTATAAAACCTAATAACAGAACTACCATGCAACCCAGCAATCTCATTACTGGGTATATACATAAAGGAATATAAAAGGTTCTATCATAAAGACATATGCATGTAGATGTTTGTTGTGGCATGAATCGCAATAGCAAAAATATGAGATCAACTTATATGTCCATCAATAGTAGACTGGATAAAGAAAATGTGCTATATATATACCATGGAATACAAACTAATGAGTGCTAGGTTTAATACCTTGCTGAAATAATCTGTACAGAAGCTTTCTCTGGTTTGCAGATTTAATTAAACATTTTACACATTTAAAATTTAAGGCTATTCTAAATTTTAAAAGCTTATTGAAAACATTTGGTCTTTTTACCCCCACTGAGCGTCACTGGGCCTGCAGGTCTCTGTCAGCCACAGATGTGGGCCTCTGTTCCGCAGGAAGGGGTTTGTTAAAGTTGTTAAGAATAAGGCCTACTTTAAGAGATACCAAGTGAAATTTAGAAGACGACGAGAGGGTAAAACTGATTACTATGCTCAGAAGCACTTGGTGATACAGGATAAAAATAAACACAACACACCCAAATACAGGATGATAGTTCGTGTAACAAACAGAGATATCATTTGTCAGATTGCTTATGCCTGTATAGAGGGGGATATGATAGTCTGCACAGTATATGTACATGAACTACCAAAATATGGTGTGAAGGTTGGCCTGACAAATTATGCTGCAGCATATTGTACTGGCCTTCTGCTGGCCCACAGGCTTCTCAATAGGTTTGGCATGGACAAGATCTATGAAGGCCAAGTGGAGGTGACTGGCGATGAATACGATGTGGAAAGCATTGATGGTCAGCCAGGTGTCTTCACCTGCTATTTGGATGCAGGCCTTGCCAGAACTACCACTGGCAATAAAGTTTTTAGTGTCCTGAAGGGAGCTGTGGATGGAGGCCTGTCTATTCCTCACAGTACCAAATGATTCCCTGGTTATGATTCTGAAAGCAAGGAATTTAATGCAGAAGTACACTGGAAGCACATCATGGGCCAGAATGTTGCAGATTACATGCGTTACTTAATGGAAAAAGATGAAGATGCTTACAAGAAACAGTTCTCTCAATACATAAAGAGCAGCGTAACTGCAGACATGATGGAGGAGATGTATAGGAAAGCTCATGCTGCTATAAGAGAGAATCCAGTCTATGAAAAGAAGCCAAGAAAGAAGTTAAAAAGAAGAGGTGGAACCGTCCCAAAATGTCCCTTGCTCAGAAGGATCGGGTAGCTCAAAAGAAGGCAAGCTTTTTCAGAGCTCAGGAGCGGGCTGCTGAGAGCTAAACCAAACAATTTTCTATGATGATTTTTCAGATACAGGCAATAAACTTATGGACAGAAAAAAAAAAAAAGAAAGAAAACATTTGACATTATTTAGTCTCTTCAACCTACCACTAAGAAGAATAAAAATAACATTATTAACATCAAACTGCTTATATTCTTCCCCC
>NC_045434.1:51796288-51802363 GCF_002776525.5 Piliocolobus tephrosceles | reverse complement strand
CCCCCCCCCCCCCCCCCCCCCCCCCGCGCCGCCCCAGAGACGGAGTCTAGCTCTGTTGCCCAGGCTGGAGTGCAGTGACGCAATCTCGGCTCACTGAAAGCTCCACCTCCTGGGTTCACGCCATTCTCCTGCCTCAGCCTCCCAAGTAGTTGTGACTATAGGTGTCTGCCACCACGCCTGGCTAATTTTTGTATTTTTAGTAGAGACAGGGTTTCACGGTGTTAGCCAGGATGGTCTCGATCTCCTGACCTTGTGATCCACCCACCTCAGCCTCCCAAAGTGCTGGGATTAGAGGCGTGAGCCACAATACCCAGCCCAAACTGCTTATATTCTTAAAGTATCCATATGAGGTCTGCGGTCATGGTATATTATTACTGAACATAGTGCTGTTTATTATTTGCTAATATTTTGGGTTATTGAATCAATATTTAAATATAAGCTTAATCTATAACTTTCTTTTGACTGTATTGGAATTTTTTCTTAGAAAAATTGAGATATTATATCCTTTCATCAAGCTCTAATAATTTATATGTGACAATCATATGTCCACAAAGGGCTTACAAGTATTCACCTACAAAATAATCTAGTATAATTATTTTTATAATAACCTCCATAATATTTAATGGTCTTGTTATTTTGGGAAGTACAGTAGTAATCAGGCTGCAATACATTAATATTTTTTGTAACTCCTTTTAGGATTTTGGTTTCCTTTTATTACATATTTTGTAAATCATTTCAATAATATGTGTTTCTTAAATGATTGTGTGTTTCTAAATATATTAACATATCAATGTATAAATATATTCCTATATTAATTTTCTATTATGGCTGTTGCTATTTTCTATTGTTTTGTATCTCACAATACATATTTTATCTTTATTTCCTCAACCTTTGTTTCTCTGTGTCTAATTCTTCATTAGTTGAGATTAACGGATGATTTGCTCTTTTGTGTTTTTTTGCTAAATTTGTAAATACTATATTAATAAAATTTGCCTTTATTTTCTTTATTATTCATATATTCACTTTAAAATATGATTTTTGTTCTATATTTTTCCAGGCTATGCTACATCCTGTGAAGAAATGATCAACAAAGTAAGTGGTCTGTACTTTCATGGAGCCAATAGTCATTTGTAAAAGATGGACCTCAATTAATTAGTTAAAGGAAAGGGAGGTATAATCTGTGATAAATCTTTTGAAAAAATATTATAGAATATATAACAAGATCATCTAACATAGTTAGATTAGACAGGTGAATGAAAATAAAATTAGATTTTATTTATGCATAATTTTTCAACACTATTATGGAAATTTTCTTTGTCTTCTAACACAGAATAAATTTTTGGAAAGAGGCCATGTGTACCTATAATATAAAAGTGGTCTCTTTTTTTCCGTTTGAAAATTTATAATTGTTCATTTTAGAGCATCTCTTTCTATCTTCTCTCTCTATAAACACACACACACACACACACTTTTTACTTTCTTTACTAAAGTGTAATTTATATACAAAAATTACACATTTTTAATGTATATAATTTGTTGGGTTAGAATATATGAATACACCAGTGGAACCATTAACACAATAAAGAAGATAAACATATTCATTACCTTCAAAATTTTCTTTCTCCACTCAACCATTTTGTGTGTGTGTGTGGTAGGAACAATGAACATGAAGTGTAATGGTAATTACCAGGAGTGGGGTGGAAGGTGCCAAATGGAAATGAAAAGTTGTTGTTCAACGGGTGTAAAATTTCACCTACACAATATGAATAAGTTTTAGATATGTACTTAGAATACTGTGCTTAAAATGAACAATATTGTATTTTATACTGAGCTCTTGTTGAATAGTTCACACAATTATTTTAACAACAGAATTTTATGTCTGTTGGGGTATATTTTGTTGTTTAAAATATCCCACTAGTATTGTTACCAGTTAGCATCTGTGCTGTATGTCATTTGATTCTGATTCAGTTGCACACAGAACTGTATAATAGTTATGTTTGCTTTCAGAAGGGTACATTTTGTATTCCTATAGGGGGTCAGCTTGTAGACCAATGGAACCGAATGGATAATTCATAAATAAATTAATGTATTTACAGTCAACTTATTTTTGGAAAGAAGCCAAGAATATCAAATTTGGAAAGGACAGTCTCTTCGATAAATGAAGCTAAGAAACCTAAATATTCATATGCAAAAGAATAAAGCTTGACTCCTCTCACTCACTATACACAAAAATAAAATCAAACTGCGTTAAAGACTTAAATGTAAGACAGGAAACTATGAAACTACTAAAACATAAACAAGAGAACCACTTTAGGACATTGATCTAGATAAAGCTTGTATGGATAAAACCTCAAAAACACAGGCAACAGAAACAAAAAGAGGCAAATGAGACTATATTGAACTAGAAAGCTTCTGCCAGGAAAAAAAAGTAATCAACAGAGTGAATACAGAATTGCAGAATGGAGGAAAATATTTGTAAACTAGTCATCTGACAAAGGACTAACTTTCAGATGACACAAGGAGCTCAACTCAAAAGCAAAACACATGCACACACACACAAAATTTTTTTTGAAATGGGCGAAAGATCAAAATAGACATTCCTCAAGAGAACACATACAAATGGCCAAGTGTATATAAAAAAACTTCAGCATCACTAATTATCAGGAAACCACAATTAGATATTATCTCACCCCTGTTAGAATGTGTGTTAGCAAAAATAAAACGAAATAACAAATGCTTATGAGGATGTGGATAAAGGGGAGCTCTTATACACTTTTAGAAGGAAAGTAAATTACTACAACCATTATGGAAAACAGTATGGAGTTTCCTCAAGAAACGAAAAACAGAACTACCATATTATTCAGCAATCTCACTAGTTGTTGTATACTCAAAGGAAAGAAAATCAGTATGTTGCTGCAAAATATCGGCACTCCCATGTTGATTGCAGCACTGTTAACAATAGTCAAGATATGGAATCAACCTAAGTGTCCATAAATAGATGTACAAATTAAAAATGTGATATATATTATATATATATACACACACACCCACACATATACACACACACACACACACAATGGACTACTATCCAGCTCAAAAATGGAATTAAATCTTGTCGCTTGTGACAACTTCCTGAGCCTGGAGGACATTATGTTAAGTGAAATAAGTCAATTACAGAAAGGTAAATATCGTATTAGTAGAAGCTAAAAATGTTGATCCCATAGAAGTAGAGTGCAGAAGAGTGTTTACTTGAGGCTGGCAAATGTGGGAGCATGGGGATTGGAGAATTTTGTTAACAAATGGAAAATTATATAAATATAATATATATATATAAATATATAACACAGAAAATTATAAATAGGAGGAATAAGTTCTAGTGTTCTACAGCACTGTTGGGTGACTATAGTTAGTAACACTGTATTATAATTTTTAAATAGGTAGTAGAACAGAGAATTTGAAATGTTTCTAACACAAAGAAATAATAAGCCTCTGAGGTAATGGATACACTAATTACCCTGATTTGATTGTTACACATTGTATACCTGTATTAGAATATCACACTGTACTCCATAAACTTGTGTAATTATCGTGTGTCAATTAAAAATTATACTACTAAAATAGAAAATGTCTTGTCTGTTTCTGAAAAATATCAAAATTCAATAAATTAAATGTTAAAATATAAGTTGAAGAAATCATCTAGAAAATGTTTTGAAAGTACAGAGAAAAATAGTAAACAGAAATTTAGCTGATACATGTATAATCTAATAACCATCTTTGAAGAAATGTGGAAAAAAAACTGGAAATGAATGAAATTGTGAGAAACAGAAGAAAATTCCAAAACCTGTCCTTAGTTTAAAAAGTTATGCTGAGAGCCTAGCATTACTAATTAAAGACAATAGCATACCTGAATGTATCATTGTGAAAATTCACTGGACTGAAGATAGATGATAGCCACATGTAAGTGCATAGGCATGCACACACATATTTCTAAATGTTTGTTACAAAAGAACAATAATCAAATTGCAATCTGACCTTTCATCAGAACAGGATGCTAGAAAACAATATCACCTCCAGTGTGTCAAGAGAAAATTATTTTTAAACTTAGAATTACATTCCATGCCAAAATATCAAAGAGCATATAAAAATACAACAAACATTTTCAGACAATGAAGGACTTACAAAGTTATGTTCGAAGTACAATTTCTTAAAACTTACTTGAAAGTAAACTCCAGGAAAAGGTGACGATATAACAATAAAGATAATTGCTGTATTCTACTTTCTTGTTATAGAAACACAATTTTATTCAAATTGTTTTCAATATAGTAGATCAAGCACAGAAGAAAGACAAAGGGAGGAAACTGAAAAATATCTGCATAGGTAGTCTGGAAATCGGTGAATCTGAATTTGATTAGATGAGTGGAATATTATGAAAGCGATTGTGTGGGGTAAAATTGTGACTAGCTGTAATGACAAAAATATTAGAAAATATCTGGTGTAATATAAACCTAGAAAATAGACTTGAATTCAATATTTGAAGCATTCTTCCTTGTATGACATAAAGATTTTTAAATGTGGACAATTATAGGAAAACATTTCACAATGAGTCATGTTCTGAAGTGAACAAAATTTACATGATAATTATAAAGTAAGGGCAAAAAAAGCAGATATAGAAGAGACAAAGGAAGAGAAATAATTGGAGTGGTAAAGCAAAGGGTGAGTGTTCTAAAATATCTTCTAGTAGTAACATTCTATGCATGATATAAAAGAAATCAAGGATTATGAACATTGTTGTCATGTGCAGGATGATTATGGACGATTTTTAATATTTCTGTAATGTTGAGGAAGAGGGAACCTGGGAGTCCTCTATCATATCAAGACAACAAAAAGCGTTTTTAAAAACATTTAAACGAGTATATAACGACAAGCATATTCTTTAGAAATATCGAATAGTCAGAAACAGATCCATCTGGTGTATGTGAGTTGAGGATAAAGATATGCAAGGTATGGGTTTATTACTTCTTGTTATAAGTTTTTCTGTATCATTTGACTTTTGAATCATGCACATTTATTACTTTGATATGAATTAAATAATTATAAAAGAAAGTAAAGTATATCTATCTTTAGTCAAGCTGTTGTAAAGTTTTAAGCTTCTAGTGGTGCTGGCAATATGTTCTGGCTGACTTTCAACCACTGAACCCCAGTACCTTTATTACTTGATTAATATATGGTAAAGATGAATTAACTCCACACAAACTTAAATGGATATATCAGATACATTCATCTTCAACAACATACCACTTAATTAAAATAAAAAAGATATCAAATATATGTGTATATATACATTCATAATCTAAATACTTATACACGCCATAACAGAACACAGATAGTCCTTTTTCAAGTCTGACACTCAAATCCATTGTCAAAACAAACAACATTTACAAAATTTTCATATCCTTTGCTTTTTCTTTCAGAGAGCTCAAAGGGTCAAATGTGCATTTCAGTGTCAGTCATTCCTAATATTGATAATAAAAACAGCCTAGCCTGGTGGCTTATGCCTGCAATCTCGACACATTTGGAAGCTAAGGTTGGAGGATTGCTTGAGCCCAGGAGTTTGAGGCTGCAGTAAGCTACGATCACACCATTGCACTCCAACCTGGGTGGCATAATGATATCCTGTCTCCAAAAACAAAAAACAAAAAAAAAAGAAAAGAAAAAAGAAACTTTATTGTCCTATTAAGGAAATTAAGCTGGTGATTTAGAATTGAGAATACAAGTCATTGTACAATATACATTAATTACATGCATTTTTTTTTATGGAATGTTTTTATTGTTGTTTTATTGGTTGGTTGGTAATATAAATACAATATTGTTATTGCACCTAACCAAGTTAACAATACTTTCTTAATATTTTCTTTTTTTTCCCCCCATTATTTCCTTTTATTTATTTATTTATTTATTTATTTATTTATTTATTTATTTTTTTATTATACTTTAAGTTCTAGGGTACATGTGCATAACGTGCAGGTTTGTTACATATGTATACATGTGCCATGTTGGTGTGCTGCACCCATCAAC
>NC_045434.1:51654068-51776288 GCF_002776525.5 Piliocolobus tephrosceles | reverse complement strand
GTTGATGGGTGCAGCACACCAACATGGCACATGTATACATATGTAACCTGCACGTTATGCACATGTACCCTAGAACTTAAAGTATAATAAAATAAAAAAAAAAAAAAAGATATTACACTTAATTCTTTTCAAATAGAAGGTCAGTAAAAATAAGCATTCTTTATTTAGGAGAACTATGGTGGATGTTGTCACTTCATAGGTGGGTCAGGTTTTTATTAAAGCATGAAAATATGAGGAATGTTTGGTAAATTAATTCAAGTGTAGGAAACATTTTTCAAGAAGTGGGAAGCCTGAAATGTATTGCAAGGAATTGAGAGTGATACCAGGATTTGAAAGTTGTAGCAGGAGAAATTTGGGGAGAACCTGCTAATGAGGTTTCCAATTGTGGATGTTTATTCATGAAAAGCAAGATTTAATTAATACTGACAATATATTGGTGGTAGGTAGGCATATATAGCTGCTCTTGAAAGAATGAAAATGATACTTTTATGCACAACATGCACACAGTTTCCAAAATATGTTTAGACTGCATCCATTTTTGATGCCACATGCTCTCCCAACTACCGTCCCTGACATCCTTATATGCATGTGGCAAATATAAAGTATTGCATAAAGAGAGTCATAATATGAAAGAACAATTGAGATCCAAAATATTTATTCAACAGAAAGACATTTATGCTACTCATAATTTATTTGCATTTTGGTAAAAATATTCTATTTTCAATTTCTTAAAATATCAAATTATAAAAAGTTATTTTCCTTTCTTTTATAAATATAGAATACATATAACATAAGTTTTGCTACCAGATTTTTAATTTTCCATATTTTATGTAATGTATGGGTTTTTTATTTTTTTTTACAATTATTTTGTTAAATATATTATTTCCAACCACTGTGATAGGTTTTATATTAAATTATAATTTTTGTTAATAGTCATTTTATATCTTTTGATTAGATTCAATGTAATCTGCATTTTGTAGTAATATGTAAAGAAAGGCTGTTCTTCAAAAGTATTTACTTTTCATATTTCCTGAGAAAAATGATACTCAAATTTTACATTATATACTCTTATAAATAGCGCCTCAAAGCAAAATGGATATTTTTCCTCTTCACCATTTAAATTATTCAAAATCTGTTTTGAAGCATATCTAGAAGTTATATCATATATTTCACAATAAAATATAAAGCCAGTGGAAAGAAAGAAAAACTCACAAAGTGAACTGAAAAGTACCAGCCAAAAAGGCAGAAGAGGAATAAAGATGTGGTGTTATGTGAATTTAGTGTTTAATAGTACAAAATGTCACCAGTAGGACAAATATAACTAAATTTTTAATTGAATTTTGCAGGAAAGAAGTAATGGCAATGTTTGCAAGAGCAGTTTACGTATGTTGGAAGGCATTAAATTCAAACTGCAGCTGTGAGTTAAGGAGTGACTGGGAGGTACAAAAAGAGAGGAAGCAAATAGAAAGCAGAAATATGTCCTAACAAGGAGAGATAAAAGTTTTAGCTCTTGTTAATTTTTACCCAGTCAATTATTTTTAAAAATATGTTTTATACACATTCTCATAAGGAAGACAATGCAATATTTTTAAGATAGTTGAAGCAAAGATGACATTTTACAGTTCATCAATTTAATAGATGAGCGCCAGGCAGGGTACAAGGTTTTGGGAACCCATAATAAATAAATAAAATCCATGTGAACAAACTTGCCATTTTAATAGAGCTATCATTCTGGTGTCTGAGAGATAAACTATATATGTATAAAGGTGTATGTGTTTGTGTGTGTGTATGTATATATATGTGACATATATGTATATATTTGTATACATTTGTGTGGCATATATATGGTATGTGTGTGTGCATGTGTGTCAAAATCATTACATGTACTATGAAAACTAACAAATTAGCATAGGATGCTAAAACTAACTAACAAAAAAGCAAGCATGAAATATTGCTACATTATCCCGAGACTTAAGAGAAAAATTATCTAGAAAGCTTATGTTTGAGTAGGACCTGAAAAAAGTTAGAACATGAATTACGAAGATCTTCAGAGAAAAAGAATCCCAGGAAAAGCAAAGAACAAGTGCTAGTCTCAGGTGTAAGCCTGCTTGCTGCTAGAGGGAAAGGTGATTCCCCAGAGTTAGCAGGAGGCTAGGTTTTTAAGATATTTTAGACCATTGTAAAAACTTCGGGTTTAATTTGAATGAAATGCAACGTCATTATAATGACTCAATCTGCTGTACTGTTTTGATCGAGTGACACCTGTGCACATTTGGGACTAGGGCACTTTCTCACTTCTGTATTAAATAGAAACTGGTAGAGGAAAAGAAAAGCAGAGAGAAAGAAACAAAAAAAAAAAGAAGAAAAAAGAAGCTTGCAATAACTATTTCGGGTAGGAACGCAAAATAAAATTAGTCAGATGAGATACTTTGAAGAGGTGTGAATTAGACCACATTAGTGACCACTTGGGTGTTATAAGAGAGCAAATAAGAACAAATTCAAGGTTTGTTGTTACAGTGATGGTATTTGCTTTCTTGTTTTGCATAACCAAAAAAAAAAAAATGTTGCTATTTAAGACTGTGAGATATACCTGTTTGAAAGGGAAAAATAAAATTTCAGCTTGAGTTATATATGTGTATATTTAAGAAAATGTCAGGGTTAGTTATTTATGTATTAGTGTCCTTTGAATGTATTCTGAGTGTTGAACGCACAAAAGGGGGAGGGATTGCATTGGGAGTTATACCTGATATAAATGATGAATTGATGGGTGCTGACGAGTTGATGGGTGCAGCACACCAACATGGCACAAGTATACATATGTAACAAACCTGCACGTTATGCACATGTACCCTAGAACTTAAAGTATAATATATATATATATATATATATATATATATCCAAGAAGTCTGAATTGCATAAGAAAAAAATACTTCCTGGAAATTCATTTTAATAAAAGTGATAGGCCAAATGAAATAAATTCTCTGTGTAAGAGATAGAGATAGGATTTCTAAAATTATTTATAGAGGACTTGAGATGATGAGTTTCAAAATTTCTGCTGGTAAATATTGAGTTAAATAATAGTATTTATTTTGTTTATTAAAGCTTTATATCTCTGAAGATGAATATCTTGGGGGAGTATTATGACACTGCATGTCGAATATCACAATTATTAATTTAACTTTGTGTATCTGCAATGTAACAAATAGGAATGAGGAGAATGGGTTGTATTTGAAATAACCATCATAAAATAACATATTACATGCTTTACAATTAAGTAAGTGTTTCCATATGA
The DNA here is from genome assembly GCF_002776525.5 of Piliocolobus tephrosceles. Lineage (NCBI taxonomy): Eukaryota > Metazoa > Chordata > Mammalia > Primates > Cercopithecidae > Piliocolobus > Piliocolobus tephrosceles. The sequence continues at coordinate 51,772,996 of NC_045434.1, read as the reverse complement.
ATAAATTTAATTTTTTCAATCATTTGAAAAATAAATTATATTTTTCCATAATTTACATGCTCATTTAGTTTCCTTTTGGTGATACATACAGACAATAACATTTAGCTGAATAAACATGAAAAGTGACAATACTTTTTACTCAGTTCTGTAAGCCAATCCAGACAAACTGCCAACATTTATACTTATTTTCTTATTGGAAGCCAGCTTCCACTTTGTTATATGTTCAAATGTGTGCTTTTGATATCCACTAAATACACATCATTATAAGAAACCCAGACTTTATCACCTTCTGAAGAATAAATAGACTTTTGTTAATCAATTAGATAAAATATGTTAGGTAAGAGCTGATAGAACCACCGTTTTCAGAGTGCATGCTGCATGATCATGGCAAAAAGCAAAGTTAAAATAAAAGAAGTAGTAAAATAATATATTTATACCACAATCAAATGCATGTAATGTAGCCATTTTATAATAGAAGGTATTACTAATTTACAAAATAATAGAAAAGAATATAATAGAACTACATATAGATCTCAGCATATTTCAAATATATATTTTCAAATATATAACATAAATTTTAATTAAAAACATCCTCACAGAGTCGGGCGCATTGGTTCACACCTGTAATCCCAGTGCTTTGGGAGGCCAAGGCAGGTGGATCACCTGAGGTCAGGAGTTTGAGACCATCCTGGCCAACATGGTGAAACACCATCTCTATTAAAAATACAAAATTAGCCAGGCATGGTGGTGCATGCCTGTAATCCCAGCTCCTGTAAACCCAGGAGGCTGAGGCAGGAGAATCGCTTGAACCCAGGAGGCAGAGGTTGTAGTTAGCTGAGATTGTGCCATTGCACTCCTGGCAACAAGAGTGAAACTCTGTCTCTAATAATACTAATACTAATAATAATAATAATAATAATGCTCGCATTCATCAATTTATATGGAGGAAAGAGTTTAAATTAATTTATATAACCATATATAGTATTATCTTTTTATAAAACATAACATAAATCTATATTTTTAATAGAAGTGTGTTTTATAAACATGTTTAAATCATACAGATGGTGATTCTTAAAGTATGGATTAAATATAAATTATATGCCTGAAAATAACATAAATTCATATACTATCTTATCTTATAAAAAGTCTTTCTAGGCAACCAAATTTAATTCATAATTCATCGTTGCAGTTTTGATTTATAATTATAATCAGCAGTACAAAAATAAAATAGCAAAATTACACAAAGTGTGCTTGAGATACCAAAAAAAAAAAAAAATCTCAGAAGAGTAAAGACTTTATTATAATCATTAAGGAAGTTAATTTTAAATGAATATTGGCTTATACTAAACTTTGTGCCTGTAGTCACTAGTAGTTCCATTATGAAAGGTTTGCTAAGTATGTAATAACAATTGAAATTAAAGAATGCAAAGGAAGTTATTTGTAGAAAAGATGCAATCATTCTGTGTTTGAAATTTTAGGACTCTTTGACATTTAGATTTCCAGCTTTTTATTAATGAAAAATCAAATATGTAATTAATGCTTCTCATAGAGAATGAGCCAAACTAGTAATAAAAATAACCACAATTACAGGGTGCAATCATGATATTGCTCCCTTTTAGTAATAACAGAAACTGCAATTACTTTTGGACCAACCTAATATACCAGTCAGATTCAAATGGGGAGTTTAGGGTTGGTAGGTGCCTGAGCTCTGCAATGTTGTCCATTCCCTTCTGTATTTTTGTACCATCAGCACTAAGGTGTATTGTTCCTCTGCATAAGTTCTGATGCTTTTGCTGTTTTCCAGCCAATGAAAAACAAAGTGTAAGTAGACATCTGATCATCTGAAGGGCGTGATTGAGAAGTTATATATTTCAATTCCTTTTGCATCCCAGTCACCCCACTTAACTGTGGGTGAAATGCAGTGTCAATTTTGGTGTTCATGTAAGCTAATAAACATTGAAGGGAGATAAATTATAAATTAGGAAACAAGGAAAGAATGAAGAACAGAAAAAAGGTTGGGGTCTCTGTTACACTCCTTTTATTATTTTCAAAATGTAACAATTTTTAAAATATTCCTGTATGGAAAGATTTCTGACGCATGAGAATACAATACACTTTGATGAACCACAGTGAACAATTAAGAAAAATAATTATATATAATAAATTTCCAATTAAATAGCTTAATACTGTCTTAGTCCATTTAGGTTGCTTTGACCAAATATTGCAGACTGGGTAATTTATAAAAAACAGAAATATACTGCTCACAGTGCTGGAAGCTGGAAAGTACAAAATCCAGGTGCTGGTAGACTCAGTCTTTGTTGAAGGCTGTGTCTCCTTTGCCTTCTTGCTCTACCCTTACATGATAGAAAGAGAAGAAAAGTTCATTTGAGCCTCTTTTATAAGGGCACCCATTTTATTTATGAAGGTAGAGCCAACAGGAAATAATCACTTTCCAAAGATCCCAGCACTCAATACTATTAATGTTAGGTTCCAACAAATGAATTTGGGGAGGACACCAATATTCAAACCATAAAAAAATACTAAATATGTTTTTAGGATAGATCAGTTTATGATAGTCCATTACATATGAAAATTAAGGGAAAATACCATACTTTGAGGAATACAGTTTATTTATTTATTTTTAAAATTTTTATTTCTTCTTCTTATGTGTACCTAGTAGGTGTATGTGTTTATGGAGTACATAACATGTTTTGATACAGGCATGCAATGAGTAATAATCACATCATGAAAATGATGTATTCATCCCCTCAAGCATTTATCCTTTGTGTTACAGACAATCCAGTTACACTCCTTTAGTTATTTTAAAATGTACAGTTAAATAATTATTAACTATAGTCGCTCTGTTGTGCGATCTAATTCTCTGTCCCATTCATTCTAATGATTTTTTTAAACCACTAACCACCCCAACCTACTCCCAACCTTCCCACTTCTGTTCACAGGATCTGGTAACTGTCGGTCTACTCTCTATGTCCATGACTTCAATTGTTTTGTTTGTAGGGCCCACAAATAAATAAGAACAGTTGATGTTTCTCTTTCTATGCCTGATTTATTTTACTTAACATAATAACCTTCAGATCTATACATGTTGTTCATCATGTATATCAGATGGATTGCTATATATTTAATATATAATTAATATATGCTGGTTATTAATGCCTCCTAAAAAGATCTAACATATAATGTATTAATATAATTATTAATATGTTAATTAATAATTACTATTATTAATCACACCTATTTCACTCAAGGCCCTGGCACGCTACAATCAGCCAGTGGCAAAGACAGCCAGGCTTGCATCTTTCCCTTCAGGGCAGTGAATTCCTCTAGATCTTTGGCAGTTCCAGAGTGCTGTCCAGGAGTCAGGGACCAGATCCCAAAACCTTAGAAGTCTATCTGGTGTTCTGTGGTACTTTGGGTAAGCTGACACTCAAACCATAACACACAGTCCTTTCCATCCTTCCCTCCTCTTTCTAAAGGCAGGGGAAGCTCACCCTGTGGACATCGCCACTACTGGCCATGAGGGGTACTATCAGACTACCACATGTTCCCATAAGGCCTAAGGACTCTCAATTCAGCTTGTGGTGAATGCTGCCAGGACTATGATGCACCCTCAGGGTACCGGGCTTCCCTCTGGCCCAGTGCAGGTCCAGAAATGTCATCCAAAAAGCCATTTCCTAGAATTGGGGACCCCAAGAACCTGCTTTGTTCTTTACTCCCCTTGCATATGAGTTGGTAACTAAGGAGCAAGACAGAGTCTTCTTTACTTTTCCCTCTGCTTTTTTCAAGCAGAACGAGTCTTCTCCTGTAGCCACCCCAGCTGGGAATGTGTTCAGTCTCACCTGAAGCCAGCAAATCTCAGAGTCTCACCCAAGGCCCATGACCTACTATCTGGATATTTCTGCTGCTTATTCAGAGCTCAAGGGCTATTCGGTTAGCAGGTGATGAATGTTGTCAGGACTGGGTCATTTCATTTAAGGCATCAGGTCCCCTTCTGGCCCAAGGAATGTCTGGAAATGTCATCTGGGAGCTTGGGCCCAGAAAGGGGGCCTCATGACCCTTACTGGTGCCTTATCCTTCTGTAGCTAAACTGGTATCCAAGATGCAAGACAAAGTGCACCACTATTCTCTCTCCTCTCCTCAAGTGAAAGAAAAGGGTCTCTTTTGGAGCCATAAGCTGTGCAGCCTGGAGTTAGGGAACTGGTAATGCCAGTACTCCCTTAGCCACCGCAGCTGGTGTCTCAGTAGGTCATGTGCCTCCCCAGTCTGCTGCCTCTGGGCCAAGTTCAGCACTAGGACTCACCAAAGAGTTTCAGTCTTTGTGGCCTAGACTCCCTTTCAAGTTTATTTAGAGCCCCAGAGCACTTTAGCTGATAGTGGTGAGCCTAGTGGGAGCTCAGTTTCTGACCACTGGGGTCAGCGATTCCCTTCTGGCTAAGGCTGGTTTAAATGCTCCCTCTACATGCAGACATGAGTAGAATTTGGTCCAGTATTTCTTTCTACTATAATAGTGCAGTACTGAGTTCATTATTTCCCAATTGCTGTGTTCTCCCTCTCCACAGCAAACAGAAATGTCTCTGCACCACACTGTCGCTACCGGGAGTTGGGGGAGGAATGCCATTGGTGATTCAAGACTGTTTTTCCTACTTCTTTAGTAAGTCTTTCAGCAGTATAAAGTTGAAACCGCTAAATACCATAAAATAGGTATTATGAGTGCTCACCTGATTTTTGGTTCTTATGAACGTGATTTCTCGTGTGTAGATAGCCATTAAATTAATGTCATTACAGAGGAGACGGTCAGTGGAGCTTTCTGTTCCACCATCTTGCTCTGCCCCCTCTGTCATTAAGCTTTTTTTTTAATCTTCCATTAAAACTTTACCTCAGATAAATAAAGGGTAAGAGGAAGAACAGATAAAAGAATCAGAAAACAAATAGTAAGATGATAGATTTAAATGTAACCATATTAATAATTATATCAAGTATAAATGATTTCAACCTTCAAAGTCAGAAAATATCAGTCCACTGATACAATTGAAATACATCTATGTGTTGTCCATAAAACATTTCAAGTATATTTCAAATGTAAATGAACAGCCTAATTAAAAGTAAAAAAGTGGACAAAGGTAACTGTGATAATCTTAAATAAACTACAGTGACTATATTAATATGAGACAAAACAATTCAGAGCAAGAAAGGTTATCAGATATAAAAATATATATGTATACATATGTATAACATATATGTGTGTATATATATGAGATTTCTAATGCTGCCACAATAAACAACTACAAAACTAAGTGACTAAAACAACAGAATTGTACTGTTATGCAGTTCTTGAAGCCAGAAGTCTGAAACAGAGGTGTCAGCAGTATTTGTTCCTTTTGCGGGCTGGAAGGGAGAACCTGTTCCATGCCTTTTCTCCTAGCTTCTTATAATTTGCTGGCCATCTTTAGCATTCCTTGTTTTGTGACAGCATAATTTTAATCTTCAAATGATATTCATTCTGTGTTTCTACATGTTCTTCCTTCTGCCTATGTTTTTCTCTATCTGTCAACATTTCCTCTTTTTATAAGAATACCAATCATATTGCATTAGGGTTTGTCCCCATGACCTCATTTTTTATGTGATTATTTCTTTAAATACCAGATTTTAAAAAAAGGTCACATTCTGAGGTACTAGGGATTAAGATTTCCATGTATTGTTTTGAAATACAATGTTCAACCCATAACAAGGAGAACTTCATAATGATGAAAGGGTCCAATTTTCAAAAAGATAGCAATTATCAGTATGTTTTTACTTTATAACAGAACTAAAATACTTGAAGTAAATTGTAATAGGACTAAAATAAGTAAACAAATGAATGATTTTAGCTGTGAGTTCAGCACTCTTAATATGTATGTAGATATAAATGTTAATAATGAGAAGAAAAATGGATAAACAACCCAACTGCAAATAGTCAAAGTAGACTAAAATTGATGCTCCACAAAGAATGATATATAAGATATATGAATGGCCAATAAACACATGGAAATGAACTGACTATCATACATTATTAGGGAAAATAAATCCAAACTACGATGTGATAATCTTTCCACAGTCATTAGGATGGTAAGATTTAGGGAGTGAAAATATCAAGTGGTGTTGAGAATGAGGAGCAATTTTAATACTGCTTCTCTGCTATCAAAATTGTCACATATAGTTTGGCTCTGTGTCCCCCTGAAAATCTTATGTGGAAATTTAATCCCCATGTGTCAAGAGATGGACCTGGTGGGAGGTGATTGGATCTTGGGGACAGTTTCCTTCATGCTGTTCTGGTGATAGTGAGTTCTCACGAGAATTTATGGTTTTAAAAGTGTTTAGCAGTTTCCGCTTTGCTTGCGCTCTCTCTCCTGCCACGTTGGACGAAGGTGACTGCTTTCCCTTCACCTTCTGCCATGATTGTAAGTTTTCCTAGGCCTCCTGAGCCTCATGTGGAAATGTCAGTCAATTGAACCTCTTTCCTTTATAAATTACCCAGTCTCGGGTAGTATCATTACAGCAGTGTAGAAACAAACTAATACATACATCATCTTTCCATAAGAGAGTTTGGCAGTTTCATAGCCACTCAAAAGTTCTTAGCAGTGTTTTGGTGTTGCTGACAACCACATATACATTTGATAAAAATGAATTAAACTGTACTACTGAATCTTACTATTTCTGAATGTAATCGTTATGCAAATTGTATCTATATTAAGTTGATAAAGAAGAGAAGGAGGAAAAGGAGGAGGAGAAGAGAAAAAGGAGGAGGAGGAAGAGGAGGAGGAGGAGGTGGAGGAAGAAATGGAGAAATAAGTAGAGCAGGAGCAGTTTATGGGTCACTATCAAAGTAACTGTTAGTAAATTGAGTGCTAAGTATATTGATTATCTTGTACTTCTGATACTAATTGTGCAAATCAGTTCATACTTGAATGACAAACAATTGTTGCAGTAATATTCTGTCCTCTGAGAGAAAATGCTTTTATTATATTGAGCAATGGAATGCTCTCGACACTCTAAATATAGAAAATTATTTCATGCTTCATGCATTTTATTATATGTATTTTTGTTTATATGCATTGAAGTGCAAAAGAAGATTCTTATGTTTAAGAATTTGGGCATTCATAATACATGTGCATAAAATAATACCGTAAGATACTATGCATATTTTACAAAGGCCTTGTTGGAGAGAAAAACAAAGGTTTAAATCCTAACTCTAAAAGAATGTATTTCTTTCTGCCTAAAATAGTATGCTATTCGATATCTCTGTAGCATTTGTCAGCCCTCCAAGAAAATAGTCCTTCAACTTGGTCATAGAGAAGGACACATTGCCTCAGAAAATCAAGACCATTTTTAACCTAAAATTTTATTTGAAACATCATGGTTTGTGGAGGCCTTTATTACTAAACATTTCTTGAAGACATTTTCAATGGTATTTTTTCATTTTATTTTCCATAGTTTGATTGATTTTTCCTTCTGCCAAACAGGCATCATGATTTAATAACACTCACTAAAGATATTTGTTTGTGTATTAATTTCTCAGACTTATATCTGTAGAGATTATCTCAAATATAGGCAAAATTAATTCCAATAAAGTGAACAGTAAAGGTCCAAAAAGAGTAGGGATTTCTTTAACATGTTGTATTTATGCTGTGATGATACCTAAACTACTTGAAAATTCTTCATATTCTAAAATCATGTCTTGAGAGAGAGATGGTAAAATGTGAAAATAATTTTTTCTACATTTTATTATATTACAGACTATACTGTTTTGCTTTTTATGTTATTTGAATAAAAATAGGATATCTTAATTTATCAAATTTTATCTCTCGGGTAATTTTCTTATCAACAGATAAGAACTGTATATAGTAGTCTTCCCAAAACGTACAGTACTCATCCCCAAAGAGTTGACCAAGTATCGTCACAGCTGTATCAAGTATGCATATTATATTCTAACCAGAAAGAAACTAAAGTGTATTCCCATGGCTACTTGGAACAATCAAAAATAAAAGATTTAAAACAATATTTTAAAAGTAAAAAAAAAAAAAGAGTTTGCATTATCTTTAATAGTCATTAATCTCTTTCAATTTCTCAATTTTTGGTTATGATACTATTTGAAACAAATTGAATGCCAAACTAATTTTTCTATATAAGATCGAGATCATAAACTTGAGTTACAAGGAATAAGCTGTTTCAAAACAAAGTATTAATAGAGGGTAAGAAGAGATCTATACGTCTATCTACTATCTATCTTTTAAATCTATCTGCCTATATATCTACATTCATGTCATTAGAAAACAAATGGACTGTTTTCCATTATGAAAATACTGGTATTAATATTATATTCTCAGAATGCTATACCCTAATTTCTAAAAATAAAAATTCTAAATTAGGATTTATTCAACCAAGTATTTTTGTGAATGCAGAAAAACAAAGAAATTTTACAAAGTTAATCTTATGCCTAAATATAATTCTTAAAAAGGATTGTATTGGCTGGGTTCGGTGGCTCACACCTACAATCCCAACACTTTGGGAGGCCGAGATGGGGGGATCACAAAGTTAAGAGTTCGAGACAAGCCTGACCACCATGGTGAAACCCTGTCTCTACTAAAAATATAAAAATTAGCTGGGCATGGGGTGTGCACTTGTAATCCCAGCTACTCAGGAGGCTGAGGCAAGAGAATCACTTGAACTTGAGGGCGGAGGTTGCAACAAGCTGAGATCGTGCCACTGCACTCCCAGCTGGGTGACAGAGTGAGACTCCATCTCAAAAAATAATAATAATAAAAGAATTATATTATATGATACATACTTATTCTGTTTAAGTAACATGTATTCCATTTTCTCAATATATGAGCACTTAAATTATAATGCATCTTGTCTATGCAGCAGATGAGTGGTAATACCTTATTATAATGCCTATTATATCAGTGATCAATTTTATCTGTCTCATTAGCAGAGGTCCATGGTTCTTCATATCTACATTTACATTGTCTCACCTATAAAATGTTTCTTAATATAGACTAATAATGATTTTGTGCTGAGCAAACATCTTCAATGACTCAAGCAAGTTAACAAGTATTATGACACTTCAATAGATAAATCAAGCCCTTAGAAACAATTATTCACTACATTGTAAATACTTTTTAATTTTCTGTATATTATGCCATTTTGACTTCTTAAATTTTTCTGGCTGGAGAGAGACTGTTCTGCCTTGGACTAACCAATTTTAAAAGATGACAAAGGGCCCTGCCTGGAGCTTCTCTTTGACAGCAAGCTAATCAACTCAGAGCCATGCCTACGTCATGTGGCCAGAATACCTCACGATGCAGTACTGCTCTGCCATAATTATCTCAAGGTCAGGAACCAGGGAACTAAGTACCATTCCTATAAATCAGGATCACCAAAATTATTCAAATTAGCTAATCCTAAATTGTTCACCCTTGCCTGTCTTGCCTTTATATTGGAAATCTTAGTAAGTAGTGGCCTAAGTTTTCCCCTCATTCCTGTCTTCTGCCTCATCACCATCCTGGTGTCTTAACCATGTGGCCCTATATGGCATGTCTTACTTCCTGTCTCTAGAATCTGAGTATAATACCTTTTTTTTTTTTTTTATTTAGCCTCTCTATGAATGCACCTGACTGACTATCCTATGAAAGAATACAAAACACTAATTCATTCCAAAGCTCACGGTTGCTAAGTACATAATGTCCTTTTAACTTTATGTTGTAGAAACTGTCAAACCAGTGTCGTGTGTGTGTGTGTGTGTGTGTGTGTGTGTGTGTGACAGCATTTCACTCTGTCACCCAGGCTAGAGAGTGCAGTGGAGTGATCTCAGCTCACTGCAAACTTCGCCTCCTGGGTTCAAGTGATTCTTCTGTCTCAGCCTCCCTAGTAGCTGGGATTACAGGAGTCGGCCACCATGCCTGGCTAACTTTTGTATTTTTAGTAGAGATGAAGTTTCGGCAAGTTGGCCAGGCTGGTCTCCAACTCCTAACCTCAGGGGATCTGCCCACCTTGGTCTCCTAAAGTGCTGGGATTACAAGTGTGAGCCACCACGCCCCGCCAAACCAGAGTGTTTTGAGTATAAACTTGATGACTGTTTTCAAGTTTGCTTTAAATGTAGCAATTTATAAGAGAAAACAATGAAATAAAAACGTTAAACATTGTCATTTATTTATTTTTCAATTTCTTTAGAATGCATTTTTGGCTTACCTGTATTTTTCATTATCTGATCTCCAAAAATGTGAAAGCATAAACAATTTAAAATGTGTTTTGAATACAAACCAGAATTTTCCCGATTGTTTCCTTTGATGTTTATTTTCACTGTATCATTGCAAAGTTCGAAATGGACGCACTGTTACGGTAAAAATGGAGGAAACAGAATAGAGGAATCATCCTTTAAGACACAGAGTTTTATATCATCTTAGCACTATCAGTTTTCTGTTGCAGGAGTAACAGAACTCCTGAATATTGTTAACTCATATTCAGTTGACTCGTTTGCTCATAACACATTTATGGAGTACTTACCATTTGTAAGGCCCTCTGTCCAATATAACAATAAACAAGTCAATTATAGTTTCTCTCCTCATGAAGTTAGGCACTTGCCAAAAGAAACTTGAACATCCTATATATTGACTTGTAGACACTGAAACAATGGGTTTGACCAATCATAATCTAATTTCTTCATTTTATAGCTATGGATATAGTACCTACAACTTTTAAATTCATTTCTTTCTTTCTTTCTTTTTTTTTTTTTTGAGATGGAGTCTCGCTCTGTCGCCCAGGCTGGAGTGCAGTGGCACGATCTCGGCTCACTACAAGCTCCGCCTCCCGGGTTCACGCCATTCTCCTGCCTCAGCCTCCCGAGTAGCTGGGACTACAGGCGCCCGCCATCTCGCCCGGCTAGTTTTTTGTATTTTTAGTAGAGACGGGGTTTCACCGTGTAGACCAGGATGGTCTCGATCTCCTGACCTCGTGATCCACCTGTCTCGGCCTCCCAAAGTGCTGGGATTACAGGCTTGAGCCACCGCGCCCGGCCTAAATTCATTTCTAAATTATTACAGATTCCTAAATCCAAGAACTTTTGACTCCCATGCCATTTCTTTCCCTTTCTGATTCCATACATTATTTCTAATCTGGAAAGGGATTGGTGTTTACTTTTTCTCCTTAAGGGTACAACCCCCTCAGGTTTGAACACTGAAAAGCTTTATATTTTATTGTTTAAATTTTTTCACATTTGTCAGAATAATATTGAAATCAGAGATTGATATGAAGACTGGATTATCTAATTCTTAAATTAGTATAGAACAGATTATCAAATTCTTAAATTAGGAAAGATTTATAAAAGACTGAAAAAAACAGCAGGGCACTACATTTTTTCTTTAGAGTGACTTGCATGTGGAGAAGGAAAATGACTACAACATAATTATCCTCTGAAAACATTTGTGTAAATACCTTCCTTTCAACTACAATCTTCAAAGTACACATTTTCTGATTTGGTAGTTTAGGATCATGGTGCAGTTAAAAATCTATTGAGATTAAAGGTATTTCCTGAGAATGTCCCATATTTAGGGCACTGAAATCTGTGCTATGAGTGAGGATGACTTATATATACCTGCTTGGTGTTTAATCTCCTATTTTAGATGATAATAGTAGAAGAATCTATCCATACACATATACAAGTGTCAGTCCAACAAAGCATTGACTTATGGTTACTTTGTGAGTTATACAAATCAAATATTTTAAGAGAGGGAAGGTTGAAATCATCATATCCTTGCTAAGAGCAGGTAGATGATCACGGCAGATGCTACATCTGAGTTGAATTTTAATGGATAGCACTAACAGTGTCTTAAGAAATGCTATTATAAAGAAGAATCATAAGGTCTAATTCATGGATTAGTAATTAGGATTTTTAGTGGCAGGAGACCAATGATGTAGTCTCCTACAATTGGAATTCTAGATGCATTTTAAAATTCCATTTGATAAGTGATAAAGATATTTTAGGAAATTCATGATTATGCTATGATGCCATAGGGATGTCTCATCCCATTTTATTTTATTTTATTATTTTATTTTATTGATTGAAATGGACTCTCGCTCTGTCACCCAGGCTGGAGTTCAGTGGCGCAATCTCGGCTCACTGCAAGCTCTGCCTCCTGGGTTCACGCCATTCTCCTGCCTCAGCCTCCCGAGTAGCTGGGACTATAGGCGCCCGCTACCATGCCCGGCTAATTTTTTGTATTTTTAGTAGTGATGGGGTTTCACCGTGTTAGCCAGGATGGTCTCGAGCTCCTGATCTCATGATCCGCCCGTGTTGGCCTCCCAACCATTTTATTAAATCCTTGAATTTGAAAAACATATTTGACCATCGTGAGCTTACTTCCTGTTATTATCTCCTGTTTCACCCTGGATTCTCTTCCCCATACTTTTTAACCCATTAGAGAGTTCACATAAACGTAATAGACATCAGTAAAATAAGATATATATATATATATATATATATATATATATATATATATATATATATTCTGCTAAGTTTTCTGAAACCTCAGTTAAACTGATACATTTTATATAAAAATAACACAGGTATCTCACAGTCATTTTTAGTAATAAAAAAGCTTAAACAGTTAAAACTATGGTTTGAAAGCAAACTAAGTTTAGCCTGATTGTCTTGATTTGTTTTTATTGAGGATAAAATTTTATTCTGATCTTATAATTAAGAGAAGAAATGAGATTTCATTGTTGTAAAAGTATTAGTGAATTTATAAAACTTAAGAAATGATGCATACTCTAAATGAAAAGGGTGTGGTTTTTACTAACAAGCACCAAGGCCTTTGGGGATATTAGGAAAAGAGGTCTTTTTGATAAAGAATACATTAAAACATTCCTAATAAAGTGGGTTTCTATCTTGCTGCATTTTTTTCCTTTTGAAATGCAAGTAGAAACTCATTTATCCAGTATTTATGCTAGAAAATAGATGCTAGGTTTTTTTAATGTAATGCCTAGAGATAATAAGTACAGATGTAAGCAAAAATAGAAATTAGGTGGGAGAAGAAAATAAGTTACAAAGAGAAATAAATTAATCAATAACAGAGTCTGCTGAAAATATACCATTCCTAGCAGAAGGGCCTGCACATAATAATAATAATTATAATGTCGTCATATTTTGTGAAGTTATAAAAGCAAGTGTTGATTGGATGAGCCTGGGACACTGACTGTGGCTATAATGTTTACCATAATAATCAATCTGATATTGTGTTTTGTATCCTGTGAAGAAAAAAAACGAATTTGAAATGGTTGAATAGCTTTCCTTCATAAATATGTGATTAGGTCATGTATGAACAAAATAAATGACTAAACTGTGATTATGTAAATAGAGATGGGATCATCTGAAAAATGTAGTAAGATATGAAGTTTACAAACTAATATTTAAACATATATATGTATTTACTACTTGCTAAGCAAGCATTAAGTAACTGATTTATATTCATGAATCTATTGAATTGTTCAGTAGAGCCAAAATAAATGTTACAATATTTGCAGCAGTGTGGTGGTCAAAGTGATTTTATAAAAAGCTAAGAGGAAACTCTTATTCGTTTTTACTTAAAATTAGTTTTAAAGTGGGTGCCATTAAAACAATCAAAACAGAGAAAATAAGTATAATGGTAACAGTTTTATTCACAGAAAGCAAATTGACAAGATGATTGCCAGTATTTCTAATTTTAAAGTACATAAAAATAGGAATTTGTTGTGAAACAATTTGTAACCTATGTTAAATAGACATAAATGAAAATACTGTATTATGAATTATATAAAATTTATCAAATCTTAGTATATTTAAAATTTCCTGGTCGTTTATTATTAGTTAAAAATAAATACACCATTTAAAACCTACAAATAATTTTTGGACATATAATACTCAACAGGTTTAAATTACTAATTTGACATATGATATGATGCAAAATGCCTTATGATATTAAAATATAGCAGTCCCTCTCCCTAAAAATATAAAAACTATTAATAAATAAAAATCTAAGAATAAAACTCTATTATGATTTATAGAAGTTTTCATTAGGTTTGTTTTTCTTTTTCATTTTTAAACATTTCTAGCTTTGCAGACAACTGGAATTGCAGGCTGTCAGAAAAATTGTCTGATTTATTAATTTTGAATAAATAACTTATTATACAGCATTCAAATATAATAAAAATAATATGGACTAGCATTCATTGAGTATATACATAAATTAACTCTTGAATCTCATAAAATTTTATTTAGTTAGGTCCTATTATTCCCATTTTACTATGAGGAAACTGAGGCTCAGAGATGCCAAACAGTTTAGCCATTAAACTTTCTTGAGTAAAAAGTGAAACTAAATTTGCAGCTTAGCTTTAAGGCTCATGCTTTTACCTTTTATGTTGTACTGAACGTTTTCATTTATCTTGGCCCACTGCTCCATTTACAGACACTTTGATTACAATACTTGGATAAAGTTTCTTCTTAACTGTCAACAACGTGAAGACTCAAAGTTAAACGTTAAAAATGCTCCCAAATTCGTCACATCACATTTTTTTCCTTTCGATAGGTTATAAGACTGTCATTGCAAAGGAAGAGGACAGTAGTCATTAACCCATACCTTTTCTTTTTTACAAAATTAGATTAACACTTAATATATTATTTTGAATTTTTAACTGTTGGAGTTAAAGAGAAAATTTATTTAAATATCTGTTAAAATATGCCCAGGAAGAAATGCATGAAAATGCTAAAACTGGCTCTCATGAAAACAGATATTTTACATTTATTTTGTACATATATACATTTTCTGTTTTGACCTGGCACTTGTGTTACTTTCAAAATCAGACAATTTTAATATTTTTTTAAACTCCAACTATTTCAATAACAATTAGAATAAAACAGTATATACTTAATAATTGATACGCTTGATAATTACAATAAAATAAACTACATTTCTTAATGGAGGATGCTATAATTGCTGTATTTGATGGTGGCTGACTGATTTGACAAAAAATATTTGCTGCCAGTAAATTGATTCAGAAAATGGAAGTTAAAGAGAACAAGAACTTTAAGAATGAAGTATCTTGATCTTGAAAACATCACTTGCTGATGTTGCCATTGATTTTCATAAACAATAACAAAAGATTGTTTTCAAATGAAGGAGTACTTGAAAGGTTATTATTGTCTACACTATGCTTGTGATTCCTTGACTTGAGGATGCCAATATGTGGCTGCTAGTTTAGATAATTGACGTAATTGTTGAAATAATTATGAATATAATAACATTATCTATTTTAAAGCCTTATTTTAGATATGGAGATTTTTATAAGTTACATTATTACTTTGCTTGTATATAAAAAAATTTATTGATAAACTTTATCATATACTGGGTGTTTTTCTATAAACTTTGATCATTCAAGTACCCATATTTTCAACAGTCGGTTTTCCTTTTACTATGACTATTACTTAAAACAACTATATTAGATTTGTTTTATACATAGAACAATCGCAAAACAGTGAGAAAGGACTAATTGTAAAAAGCCAACCTAGGGGAAAACTAGTAAGTAGAAAACAAGTTGAAATATATAAGTGTAGAAACTATGTCAGGGAGGTGGCAAGACAAAAAAAGGCTATTAAATTAAATCAAGGGTTTCTGGTTTATTTGGGGATTGATGTGACCCCAAATACGACCATCGTGCATTAGTAGGAATGCTTCTGTCCCAGACTCAGCCCAAACAGGACAACTTGTAAACTGATTTTGGGGACCTGTGTATTCTCATGCGCATAAAGAAGTATGTCGTTACCTCTTGGGTCAGTTGTGAAAAACTCAAGAGGAAAACAATGGAGCATTGTTTGGTCATAGATATATTGAAGGGACTGCAGAGAATAACAGTAGTTGCAAATGGTAGCTAGAAACCCACGATATTTACAGAGAGTGAAGTTAATTAGTGAAAGAATTGTCTGTTCCAACGCAAAAACGTTCCAGGGCAATCTACTTTCAGATCTTTCAGTCCTTAAGGAGTATTTTGCAATCACTTTCCATTAGTGCCTTGTCAGAGAGTTGAATTAGTTTCATATCTACAGACTGGGGTTATGATCTGGCTAGTGGACAATGACCAAGAGTCACAAGACCACCATTGATTATGTTTTCAGGACTGCATTTAATGATTTTATTATACCCCAAGACAAAGGTTACAGTTTTCCTGCTGTACAAAAAAATACAAATTAATGATCCAAAAGAATGACCCTTCCATTCACCCCTTAAAGTTCACTCTTGGCTTGAATTTATACTGTCATAGATAAGAAATGGAGGTGAAAATGCGGATAACCAGTCAATTTCTGTAATTATGCGTTGTCACAAAGGCCATGGATTATAATGGAAGGATCATAGACTTTGAAGCCAGTGAAATATAATATTTTATATTTGATTGCCATTAGTAACAGCATGGCTTTATGTAAATTATTTTCTCAGCTTCAATTTCATTATCTGATAATGGGAGATAACATTATGGGAGTTAAGAACATGTCATGCCAAAATATACCACTTTGGCATATTGACTACTTTGAGTTTAAGTCTCTTGAAAAACAGGAGATGCATGATTACCCTGAACTTCTTTTGTTTCTTAAAAGCAGGAAATAAAATTCCCGTGTGAAAGCAGTCTTCTCTATAGGGGACGGAAAGTGCTATTTGTGTCATCATAAATGATAAGTTGAGACCAAGGAAAATCTGTACAAACAAAGCTTCTTACTAACCTTTATCTTCCTAGCTACTTCTCCGCCCAATTAGTACCTTTGTCCGAGCCCCTTCTCCTTGTCCCATTTTCACAATTTACTACTCTGTACAATTCAGCATATAAGTATTCAACTGTAATTGTTTGTTTTGATCTTCATTTCCTTATGAAAATTCATGGGCTGGTAAAACTTGTTTTAAGCAAATTTGTTTGTTTTTCTCTTACTGATTTGTCTTATGACATTTTAATACTCAGGACTATCCATTAAATAAAAAGAACTTAAAAGAGTAGAGGTAAATTTTTGCCTGCCATAAAATTACGTTCTTTATAGTGGTAAAAATCAAATATTTAATATAGCCCCTGATACACAGCATGTGCTAAATAAACGATAATGCTTAGTATTATTAGATGCTAAAAATAAATAAAACAAACAAAAATAAACAGGTAATATGCTAGAAAATGGCAGTTTTTCATCTACATTCCCAAAATTATTTTGATGAGAAAAAGTTGTCTCTTCTCTCAGAAAAGTAGAGTGTATCAAGAAATTGTTTTTGAAATAAGGTTTGTCAGGAAAAATAAAAGAGATCAGTTAATGGTTTGCAATTCATCTCAAAAGAATTTGACATGTTGTTGGGCCTAAATGCAGTGAAGTATAATGATGTTGTTTCATTTCACCCAGCATCAAATGGGGTAGCGGAACATTTTTTTTTTTTTTTCATGTCATTAACTAGGCAGTCATGCAAATGCAAAGTTACAAGAAAAGTAGAGTTTGACACACTACTTGGTAGCTTAAGTTCTTTTCACTGCAAGAGACTCTATTTGTCACTTTATAAAGGCGTGTATACATGAGTAGGTTTTAAATAGAGAGGAAGAAATGTATTTTATTATAAAAAAGACAAAGCAATGATAATTTTTTAAATGTCATTATTTTAGGAAATACCTTTGTTTAAAGAAAAAAATTATTCATGACACTTGTTAAAGATAGTAAAGCAAACTTTATTCAAGGTGGACTACACCTTGAAATAAAATACAGTTTAGAGACAACTGTATTTGGGTTTCACAGAGGAAAAAATATGTAGGACTGAACTATGACTCCAACAAAAACAAGGGAAATTTAGAGCCAAGGAGTGGGGTTGGGGTCAGTTGATGGAAAATCACTACGAAGAAACATCAGGGATAAGAAGAATTCTTGCTAGGCCAACTCAAGAAGAATTCTAGCTGAAGGCAGGCCAGGGTGATACCAACGATAGGATAGTTTCATGAAAAACTCCTATCCTTGGTATTGGACCACCCTAGATATCATTGGTTTATCTTTAGTTTTTCACTGAACTCCTATTCTTGGTATCTCACATGTGTATAAAATTATAAATGCACTGATTCTGTACAAAAATATATCAGTAAGACAGATCACAATATAGTAGCTCAATTGCTTATTGTGTGAGTTTATAAACAGCTCTAGATTTGAAAGATATTCAACTTGTAAGCTTTCTTGGAATTTTCTCTGGTAAGACAAATATAGAGTATCCAATATAATTTTTAGAATATTTTTAAAGTTCACCAACATTTTGTTTTGTGGTGGTCATATTTAAAGATATCTCCCAAATTATAACAATTTCTCTCTGGGATCTGTCCTGTCTGTACAATACTGGTCCTCATATTCCCAGTGGGACCGAAAAACAGAACATTAAGCTAAGGATTTTTTCTAGGCTTTGTAACTTAATAAATTATTTCTTGCAGGACTTCAAAATTGCTTTAGTCAAGTGACTTCTTTCTTTCTCCTATTTTTTAGTTTTGGGACTAACTTCATTCTATGCCTGCCTCCTCATTGTGTTTTGGAAGTAGACAACTTATTTTCTACTTTTGCAGATCCACAAGTGTAGATAAATTTTGTCCCAGTATAGATCATACCCATAGACTTATCCATACCTGATTGAGAAGACTGAGAATGGTGAGATTTGGGATATCTTATCTGATATTTAGACAAGATTTTGAACCTTGAGTTGATTGTCAAATAGATTGAGATTTTGGATACTTTGAGATAGATTTAATGTATTTTAAAGTTTTTCCATTTGGGCATTTATCATATGAATATGGTGATAGAGGCAGATAGGTCATCGCTTCATCTGTGAGGATTTGTATGCCCTTTCTCTTGATTAGATATTGACACAAATTGGACATCTCTGTGGGAAAAGGAGCCTACTTTGTACTTCTAAGGGTGAAAAACATATGTGTATTTTGGGTCTGCTCTAAGAGAAGCTTAGCTACACCTTTTACATTGGTGGTGCCAAACAGTAAGAGATATGTACAAAGGTTTTTGAACCTGGAACTAAGGATTATTGTAATAACAAGGTTGTCACACTCATACCAGAAGCAAAGTAGTGTAGGAAAATGGCAATATTTAGAGTTGGCTACTGATGGTATGCGAATCCAAGGTATGGAAGCCAATAGTAAATGGTAACTGGCAGTGATAGTTAGTCAGTGAAATAGCTCTGCTTTCAGAAAACAAAACAAAACAGAAAAACTTGTCTGTACTTGCTTTCTAAACTTCCTATTACATTTCCCAAAGCTTCCACAAAGAATTCAACATCAAAATTTTCATATGTTTTCTCTTTTTTTGTTACAAATAGGAATCTAGAAGATAGGAAAAGTAATATAACACCTTCTGAACTATATTGGAAACAAATCTGCTAATAGAGAAAGTTTAATTTAGAAAAACTCAAACATAAAAACATTATTGGATTTCTAGTGTTGGTGGTAGTGACAATGATGGTGGCATGTGTGTGATGTGTAAAATCAAATAAAAAAAGAAAGTTCTTTATAGAAATAAAATATTTTTGAGTTTGTACAAATCACTCAAATTCCTGAAAAATGTTAAAGCTGTGATTTTAAAAAAAGATGTGTTTGTCACGAATGGGCATAGAAAAGTCACTAAAAATGCATTTAACTGTCAATGTCATGCTCTTGCAATGAGTTTGGCCAAATATATTGAAGTGCTTGCCAACTACTCCATCAATGACAGACAGGAGTAATGTGAAACAGTTCTAACATGAGTTGAAAGCAGTCAATGCTGCATATTTATCCTGACTTTAAATTCTATTGCATAATAGCATTTAGCTTGTTTTTAAAATCCAAAATGATCAGTTTTATTTGTATTTACCTCCTTTTGCTTTTAGGCAATATTTTGTAAAGCAACTAAATATGCAATATAGATAATTGTATTGTTGATTACATTATAAATTTCCAAAAATATTCACATTATTTAATCAAAAGGTACTGTGCTCCTCGAGATATTTGGTTCAATTGTTAACATAGCATGCAAAATGAGTTAATGAATTTATGATATTTTAAGATCTATGGATTAATATATTCCAATCTTAAATGTGTCATTTTATCAGAACAATATTAAAATAAATGGGAGGTAAAATGTAGAAGCAAACACATAAAGCTAATTAAGTTTTGTTCCAAAGTAACAATAAAATTTGGAGTTCATGAGATCTGTAAGACACTATAATTTAATCATACACATACAAACACAAATCAAGTGTTCCAAATATACTTTTTAAATTTTACTTTTAATTAACAAGTATAGATTGTAAATATTTATGGTGTGTAAATGATATTTTGTTATATGTGTACATTGAAGAATGAATAAATTAGGCAATTTGATATATGTATTTCCTCACATACAGATAATAGAAACAATAATGAAAAATATTTTAAAAAGCAAAAAAAAAAAATTTCTTGGAAATTATGAATACAAATCATACAAACAGAAAATAAACTTTCAATAGAATAGAGGAGAAATTTTAGTCATATCTCCAGAAATGATAACATAGAGAACGAAGAATGTAAGGGAAAAAAATTTTAATGGAAAATTGTTTGACTATGCATCTGATAGGGGACTAATGCTCCAAATATACAAGGAACTGAAACAACTCATGAGCAATAAAAATAATTCAATTAAAAAGTGAGCAAAAGTCTTGAATAAACATTTTTCAAAAATGTATACAAATGGTCCACAAGCCTGTGAAAAAATGTGTAACAATAGAAATCATCAGAGAAATGCAAATTAATAGCATAATTAGAAAGCATCCTAGCCCAGTCAGAATGGCAATTTTTATGAGGACAAAAATAATACATGTTGTCATGAATGCAGAGGAAAGGGAATGTTTATATAGTGTGGATGAGATTATAAATTAGCACAAACTCTACGGAAACCAGTATGGAGATTTCCCAAATAACTAAAAATAGAACTAACTTTAAATCCAGCAGTCCACTACTAGGTGCATATCCAAAAAAAATAAATCATTATAGTGAAAAGAAACATGCATTTCCATGTTTATTACAGAATTATTCACAGTATCAATGACATGGAATCATCCTAAGTGTCCAATCAATGATTGGATAAGATGTAGTATATCTACACAATGGAATACTATTAAGCCATCAAAAGGACATATTCATAGTTTTTTTTTTTTTTTTTTTTTTGCACCCACATGGAACTGGAGGCCATTCTCTTAAGCGAAGCAACTCAGAAACAGAAAGACAAATATCACATGTTCTCACAAGTGGGAGCTAAATAATGTGTACATGGATATAGAATGTGGAATTATAGATAATGGAGACTAGAACTATGGAGAGGTTGGGGAGTGGATGATGAGAAATTTCTTAATTGGTACAAGTGTACGTTATTCAGGTGATGGATGCACTGAAAGAATTGTAACAAAATTTTGCTTGTACCCCATTAATTTGTATGAATAAAAAGTAAATAGAAATTCAGGATTTCAAACAGCTGAAAAGTAAGTCAAGAAAGAGGGAGACCTGGGCACAGTGGCTCACGCCTGTAATCCTAGCACTTTGGGAGGCTGAGGCCGGCAGATTGCCTGAAATCAAGAGTTTCAGACGTGACTGGCCAAATGGTGAAACCGCATCTCTACTAAAAATAAAAAAAATTAGCTGTGCGTGGTGGCGGGTGCCTGTAATATATATATATACACACACACACACACATATACACACACACACACATATATGTAATATATATATATGTTATCTTTCATATATAGAAGAAAAGAAAAAAAGAGAGAGGGAAGAAAGGAAGGAGGGCAAGAGAAGAGGTGAGAAAATATTTTCCAGGACAAAGGAAAAAAAATCAGATTGGAGGTAGTAACGTGCATTAGAAAATGTAATAACATACACATACAACCCTTATGACAATTTCATAACTCAAAGCACACATTTAAAAATCCCAAGAGCATGATACATAAAATATAAGAGCTTCATAAGGCTATCTCTAAGCAATTTCTGTCTTATTTCCAGGATTTTTATGTTACAATAAATTGTATATGCTACAGTACCAACTTTTACGACTTTCCATTTTTTAATATATATCAATCAGAATATTAAAATATTTCCAAATGGCTTAACATTTCCAACATTCATCTATTTTGGAATATTTATTTTCTCCCATGCTAAAGAGAGAGAAAAATTTGTTTCAGGCATGTTTTTAAGTACTTTAATATATTTTTCATTTGCATATTTAGAGAAAATTCCAAAAATGCATATTGTGGTAAACTGAAGAAAGTACATACAAAGCTAAAAGGGCAAAATACCTATGTTAAAATTCCAACTTAGTTTCTAATTAACTATATGAACTTTAGACAATATGTCTGATCACTCAGATTGATTTCAATAAATCTAAAATAGGGATTATATCTAGCTTATAGATTGTGAGTAGTATTTGAAAAACGTTGTTTAGAGCACTTTGCGTAAATACCTATAACAGAATAGGCAATTGTTATAATAAAGACATTATAATGATTACGGTTAATATTATTTTTGGCCCTGCATAGAAATCTGTAAGATTCTTAAATATTTCCTGTATGCCAATTTCCTTTTTATAGAAAATATTCTGGATACATTGCTATAATTTTATGAAATCCTACGACCTTGTTCACAATGAATTATCTCTAGATCAAATGTAAAACATAAGATAGGCCTTTGGCTACTTGGCTTGGGAACTTGAAATGGATAGTACTGAAATTCACATGACGATATACGGCCACAGTCAGAGTCTCTCTTTGTGTAAAAAACTCTCAAACAGAAAAAAACATAAAATAAGAGCATACATATATATATATGAATAAAGTAGAGAGGAACTAATATAGGAACCATTGAGGGACAAAGAGATAGCTGGGCCATGAGGAATACTCCTTTTAAAATGCTTCCCTAGAATTGCTACAGTCTAGGTAATCTAGCAGCTGCTTTCTGAATGGTGTGAGATATCACCTCTTCATGTGAACTGCATGTGTAATTTACCCAGTGCCCTTTTTCTTCTTACTTTTGTGAGTGTTCTTATAATGTAATCTAATCTCCTTAGGTAATGTGTGGATTTTTAATACTTTTTAGGCTTAAACTCCAAATTGGGATAATAACCTAAAACAAAACTGATCGTTAAACAGATAAAAGTAAATTTCCCTCCACATTGAGTGCAAATAGCTAGATTCATCTGAAACCATTTTGAAGGTTAAGTTTAAGAAGATTTTACTTAAAATATAGGTCATGTGACAATGGCAAGATTCAATTTGTGTCTTCTGTAAAACACATCTTAGAAATGGGCAGTCATTCTCCAGGGTGAGAGGAACTTAGGACAGGATTTTCACCAAGTTAGAAGTTATATATTTGGGTTGGTATGACTTCCAGTATGATACATCATATAAATAATGTATATTCATTGAATACTTTGAGGAAGCATTTCAGAAATACAGAATCTCTTTTTAGAGAGGTTGGAAATACATGAAGACATTAACAAAATATTTTGTGAATATTTGTATTATTCTGATTTAAACTGAGATTAGAATAGATTAGAAGACTTTCTAAAATTCCTTTAGGGGACCAAGAAGACCCTTACAAAATAATAAAAAAATAACTCATCCTTTTAACAGCCTAAATTGCAGCATTACATACGTGTGATATTTGACATCTAAATTTATTCTATGTGTACTAAAGTAGAACAAAACCTGTGATTTTTCAATACCAGTCTGAGATTGAATGTAAGCTATATAGATTCTTCAACTTACAATTGATTTGCAAAAGTTTTTACTTTCAATTGAGACACAAGCAGTTCAATTTAACCAATTCCAGGGTTAAGCTGTTGAACACATCAAAATAATATTGACCACCATGGATATGGCTCATTATAATGATTACAATAATTTGAATAGGAAGAGCACATATTATTTGCATTATCTGTTAGGAGTTAATCTTTCCACCATGGGTCAAAACTAAGATTTAAATAAGTGTTTTGTTATATATATATATTTGAATAATACACCGAGGATCAGCATCTTTATTGCTGAAAACTTTAGAGTGGTAGGGACATGTACATATGTTTATACTGACCTATTATTTATTGGAGATAATACAAAATAAATGATATAATCCATCATATGAGAAGGTTTGAAAGTCAAATATTTTAAGGGCAGAAGAGAGACTAAGGCAGCAGTATAGAATAGGAATAGAGAAGTGGTTAAACAATCAGAAGTCTTGTCATGTCTTATGTTAGTTCTCAGCCCAAAGCTCACTCAACCAAAATACATATTGTTTTTTTCCCTCACAAGTTGTTGATCTAAGCAACTAAATTCTTCACAAGCGTTAGCTGAATAAATAGGGTCAAGGACTTAAATAAACGTTTTACAAAAGTAAGCATTTATTCAAAATGTCTAGACTTATAGCTGTTTCTTTCAATAAATTGAACTGAAATTTTTTTATCAATCTTGTAATTAGACTATGAGCAACAAGGAATTGTAAAATAAACAGCTTTGTAAATTTTTTTACTGCATATTTATCTCTTTTTATAAAAAAATAAATATACTTAGGGTTTTCATAAATATCTGAATTCCACAAACTTCTATAAATTTGATAAAGCAAAAGTGCAATATTTATAATTGAAAAAATAAAATTCTTTAACAATTTTAAAAAATCCAATGCATTGAATTACCAAACAAATATAGAAATTAATTTGATATTTAACATATAATTTTAGTTTTCAAGATGGAAATTTTAACTCTCAATTCAAAACCTATTGTTCCATTATCTGCCGTCTTTTCAAAAGACATTAAACCATACAAAAAATAAACATGCACATTTCCCTTGAAGGAGTGTGCAGTGTTAGAAAAAATTATAACAATGAAATGTATATATAACATATATAACTCCATTTCAGAAAAATAAATCATGGGTAACATATAATCATGTGTGGTTATAATATACACAGGATTAATAATAACCCAATAAATTCTACTTATATGAGAGGCACTATTCTAGGCTCTAAGGACAAAGAGATAAAACAACATTAACATCCCTGTCCTAAATACTTCATAATTCAGACTTTAGGTTGTTACAATGAAGAGACAGTGAGAGAAATGTTAAAGTAAGAAAATAACTCTAATACTATATGATTTTTTAATATAAAGATCAGCAAAAGTGAAGTTAATCAACTTTAGTGGAGGCATTTTTGCAACTTTAAAGATTGTTTGGAGAAAGGGACATGATCCTGAATTTAAAAAGCTAGTTATTTATAAAAGGAAGTAAGTGTGAATAGGGTGTTAATGGAAGAATAAACCTTACATGGGATCCTAAGTCCTCTTTGATAGACAAAGCACACGTGGAGTGCAGCACAAGGCTCTGGAGGAGGTGTGATATGACTGAGTGTGGGACCCCAAGATAAAACGTTTTTATGTGTCATGCTTAAGAGTTTGGAGCTGTCTGTTATAAAGAGGCATTTAATGTTTTTCATCCAGGAACTTGGTGTGAACTGCAACTATGCTCATAAATTCTTCATCTTTCATCAAGATTTAGCATCATCTATTATATTTCCTACCCTCTGTATGACAGTTAGCCATGCAAACTCATTTTGGTCAAAACAACATTAGCAAAAGTTATACAAGCAGAGATTTAAATATGTTTGCACAATAGATATAGCTGTCTCAGTTGTTTTTGTGATTTTGTGACTGACATCATGAGATAAAGCCCAGGATAGCCTGCCCAATGCCAAACAAGTGAGTGAAACTATTCTAAATCTTGTAGTTACCAGCTGACCTACCACCTGACAACAGATGAAAAAAAGAATCCAAAATGCTCAACTAAGCATATCCAGATCAGATAAAATGCTCAACCAATCCAAAGAAGTATAACTAAGTCAATGCTCCCTCTAACACATTTTGAGGGTGGTTCGATACACAGCAAATACGAACTGATGCTAGAGAGTCTACTACGATATTTTAGCATGTAGAATATATCATGAAGGAGTAGAAAATGGAAAATATATAAAAGGTTAGAAATTGCTAAGACTGCATTGTGAAAAGATGGACAAAACTTGAATTTAACTACATTAATGATGGTACATTGGAGGAATAAGATTACAAGTATGGTTCAGAGCTCCACTGTCAGGACTGATGAGCAATTATATAGCTTTAAAGAAAGGAAAGGATGATTTTAGGATTTCAATATAGCATAAACTGGCCTAGTTATTGCCCATATATTGGCAGGTGAAAGGAAACAAAATAATTCTGTTTGAGCTGAAGATTTTCCAGATGTTCTTCAGTTCAAAAGACCATTCTAACACAAATATAAATTGCCCAATGCATATAATAATATCATTTATTTGGATAAGATTAAAACTCTGTGATATTTCATATCTACTTTTGATATTTTATTGAGGAAACATTAACATCTATTTAAAACTTTGTTGTTGTTGTTTTCTGTTATTTAATTGGCCAAGAAGACATGACTGTACAATATCCTATAACATACCCTTGCCATGTACATCTACATTGAATTAGTACATACGGCACATTATTTAATTTGGGCTGAAATAACAGTGAAATGGGCTTTCACTTTAGGCTTAAGTTGATTGATCTCAAAATAAAGAGAGGTATAGGCACATGGCTTATTACTGTAATCCCAACACTTTGAGAGGCAAGTGGGAGGATTGCTTGAGAACAACCCTGGCAACATAATGAGACCTCCATTTCTACAAAATAAAAAAAAAAAAAATAGCTAAAGTATGGTGGCATTCACCTGTAGTTCTAGCTACTTTGGGAGGCTGAGGTGGGAGGATTGCTTGAGCCTGGTAGGTCAAGTCTGCAGTGAGCTGTGGTTCCATAACTGGACTACAGCCTGAGCAATAGCCTAAAACTCTGTCTCAAAGTAAAAAAAAAAAAGAGAGAAAAAATCACTGGCGTATACACAGACACAGACACACACACACACACACACACACACACACAGAGAGACATATACATATATATGTGTACTATTCAATATCTATTATTTATAAATACGTATTTAATATTTATATTTCTCCTTATCTTCCACTCCATTGTAGGAGTCAGGAAGATGTCTGTAACACAAAGCAAAGGAGCATTGAAATGATTCTACCTGCTTTGCTCTCTAAGAGCAGATTAATCCACCACATGAATAAAATTAGCCATAAATTCAATAAAAATAAATTTAGCATGCATTCTCTCTCAAATTTCGTATACAAACCCGTTGGCAAGAATGGAAACTAAGCCACTCTGGAGAGAAAAATCAATAACAAATCAGTGTTAAGAGATTAGTAGCAGGTGTTATGTTTCTTAACACCTGTTTGAGACTGCTAATCTGTTACACACATATGACCATATCTAAAAATGAAGTGACTACCATATTCAATTAGAATTGTTGTAAAACTAGACAGGCCAATTGCAAAACAAAGTATATAAAAGTGAGGTGATATGTTTCACTGGTTATGCCCTGAAACATATGAATATTTTCTTAAACTTACCAAATAATGAATGAAACAAGGGTTTTAAATGTACCCATGAAATCAAAATACATACGAAGAATATTCCATTGTTCTAGATGAATAAGGTTGAGCTAGAAGCTAGGATTGTACCAAGGACTTCTGAAAAACAGATGTACAATGCAAATGCCTGAAAGACTGCAAATCCAAATGAGTTGAATCAGGTTAACACATTATGGGCCCCTTAACACTTATTTTTGCATATGTAGTGTATGGAACTTACACATGAAAGACACATTGTAATCTCTCACACCTAATATATGGGTCATGTGTTATTTTATTAAGAGAATGTGTTATGGCCATTAAATTCATGACTAGAAGAGTATTGCATGAACTCTTCCATAAGAAACCTTTGTTTGATATAAGCTATAAACCAACAGCCTGGTAGGTAAACATTTTGAAATGTTTGTCTATACACTGCTCAGCCAATACAGCAGTAGTCAAATACAAATAATGATGAATTTTGTTTTTATTTTCTCATAGATATGAACACTGCTATATTATTTTATTATTTATATTATATAATGAGCACTTTATGCAAATTGAGATTTATCATTGACGTGACTTAGAATAGTATATATTCACATACTAAGAGAAGTGGAGATAAAAATAATGTTTTAATATTATATAATTTGCTATACTTTAATAAGGTTTAAAAAAGTACATTAATTTACTGCCAAGCTCATAAAATTTATGATTTAAAATTATTTGAAAGCCATATGTTTTCCTCTTCTACATTTCAAACACCCAGAATATGATACTTATTGAGAAAGGAAGTGATGCCTTTGAAAGCAAAAACTCACTATTTTTCATGCTAAATAAAAACATTGAATTTCTGTGAACATGTTGCTTAAATTTTATGCTTCACTTTGATTTCATTATTAAAAAATTTAAGACTTCTCCTCATTTCCTAAGGGAAGGAAATATTTTCCAAAAATTATCTTTGAAGGAATGCCTTGGTTTCAGAGATTTATTGTTACTTCCTTAGCAGATTATCTAGACACCCAATTTTTTGCTTTAAAAATGTATAATGATCATTTAAAATACCAGCTAATTTTGATATATGATATTCATTTAAAGAATCAAAATATTTTGTCTAATTTTCTCCTACTTTTTGTTAGAATAAAGTAGAATATATCTGATTAATGTGTTACAGAACTGTGATCACACTCTTTAAGTCCTTTCTGTATGATAACTGGTTAAGAGCTTTGTCTATGTTCAAAGTTCTGAATACATTCCCAGGCATTTCATGTGGTTGGAAAATGTTTTCTATAAAAATGAGTAAGAAAAGTAAATTCTTCATTTTAAATTTGATTTTAATGTGCTCCCATAAGCCTCCATTCTATTTTCAGGATAGTATAAAATGCAAGTAATTAAACAGTAACACACTCTGTAATGGAAAACTTTCCATTAGACAATGAAGATTAATCCTGAGGCTTGATATAAAAGGAAAAACTTAAAATTATGTTTAAATTCATTTGTACTGATATCTACCCTTTCCATACACCCAATACTTACACTGATACTCGAAAAACTTTTAAAGGACATAAACAGGGTCAGTTATGCGAAACGCCCTTTACAGTTCATTTATGCTTCATCCATTACAATGGAAATTAAAATTATGTAGTGAATTACATTTTGATTACTCCAATAACATTGTCACTGATGTTAAAATATACACAAGCAAAAGATTCAATAAAAGAAAATATCAGCTAATGAGCTATGGATAATTGAATATTTAAACAATGTTACATTTAAAAAATCACAATTCTTTTAAAATGTAACATATTCAGAATATACTATGTGAACCTAGTACATTATTATTATTTAAATAATCGATTCCTGAGTACTCCTACTCTGTTTTTTTTTTTTTTTTTTTTTTTTTTTTGAGACGGAGTCTCGCTCTGTCGCCCAGGCTGGAGTGCAGTGGCCGGGATCTCAGCTCACTGCAAGCTCCGACTCCCGGGTGTACGCCATTCTCCTGCCTCAGCCTCCTGAGTAGCTGGGACTGCAGGCGCCCGCCACCTCGCCCGGCTAGTTTTTTGTATTTTTTAGTAGAGACGGGGTTTCACTGTGTCTGTTTTATGTTAGTGAATAATCTTGATAGATATAGGGAAATATCTGTATGATAAATTCGTCAAATACATATCACAAATACACTTTATGAGTTAATATTGTAATTTAAATATATTATAAATATTTGATATTGTTTCCCTAAATACTCATTTTAATTAGTGAATATCAGAACTCAATTTATGAGTTTATAAAATATAATGCTCCCCTGAGAACACAATATAACTTGTGATACCATATTTACAGTTTCAGTTTTACATTGTGAATGGAAAGTTATATCATTTTACTTATGAGATTATTCCTAAAGATGCCACATAGTATTTTATCACTTTTGGATAACTTATTATTCAATAGTCAATATGCAGAATGATTATAATATTTAATAATTTGAATAATTAAGGCTTTGGTTTTATATTTGTTTCACTGATTGACTTATAAGTTTACTGGAATAACACACACCACACAATTTTTCTTTGTTTCATTTGCTAGCATCTTCTTTGTAAGGATTGATTATAAGTGTTCCATATATTTTAAGATATAACAAATACAATTCTTTCATTTTAAAGGTAATAAAACTGATGCTTAGGAAGTTTAAGAGCTATTAGTATAGATCACAAAGCCTGTTAGTGGTAGAGCTAGAAATACTTGCAAAGTCAACGTATTTTCAGCACTCACACTTTTAAATTCAACATAGAACACTTTAGGAAAGGAAGAATTAAAATGCTAACAAAATCAAAAACAAATGAATATGATTCACAGAGAGGGAAAGATGATGAATAAGAATTAAAATAGAAGTATTTATGAAAATTTAGTTTAGTATTTCTTTTCTGATTTTACATCATGTAAGTGTGATCTTGACTAGCCTTATAAGTAAATGAGGTGGTTAGCTAAAATATCTGACTTGATAAAGAGATCTATTTAAATACCCACTATCTCTACTTGCCACTGACTGCTTAGGTCAAAGTCCTTTGGGAATATGAAATCCTCCTTAGGCCAAGGCCCCCGGCTATGCTTTAATTTTCCCACTCAGTTGTAAGCATTTCAATATTCAGTTTATATTTATTTCAATTCTAATTATTTCTAAAAAACTCTCAGGCAATTCTGTGGTTCACAAGTGTATACAGTCCAGGAAGAGGTAAGTAAGAAAGCATAGTTACCTTGAGGGCACTATCTGAGTCTGCCTAAACATATTTTGGGCAAACTGGAGTTGCCAAAGTGAAACTAAAGTAGCATACTTGCCCCACTCACCACCCCCCCGCCTTTTTTTTCCCTGCAAATGTATAATTCTTTCCTCCTTTGAACTGAAGCCTCGATTCACCCCTCACGCCAATCAAGTCCTTCTCCTATCATTCCTGTATGATCAGCCAGGTTACAAAACTTTAAAGTGGAAGGAGGGCTTTCTTATAAAACAATGATAAATTAACTGACTTTATATTATAGTTAAATTAACTGGACTCTGTCCTCGCCTCTTTGTTCCAGACATAAGGCATGTATGAGATAGCCTTTGGGACAGAACTCCATTCTGGAGATGATAGTACTATCAAAACAACTCCCAAAAGATACCACTGTCTGTTGCTGAATTATAATATCTCTGAAGCATAATATCTCCTAGGATCAAGTAATCCTCTCACTTCAACCTCTCAATTAGCTGAGAATATAGGCACCTGCTACCATTCTGGGCTGGCTTGCTTTCTCTTCCTTCCTTCCTTCCTTCCTTCCTTCCTTCCTTCCTTCCTTCCTTTCTTCCTTTCATCCTTTCTTCCTTTCTTTCTTTCTTTCGATGAGGTTTCACTATGTTGCCCAGGCTGGTCTCAAATTCCAAAATACCCTCCTACCTCAGCCTCCCAAAATGCTGGCATTACAAGCATGAGCCACCATTCCTGACCAATAAAGTCTTTTGCAGACAAGCAAATGCTGAGGGAATTTGTCAGTACCAGACCAGCCCTATATGAAATAATAAAATAAGTTCTATATCTTGAAACAAAAGGTTGGTATGTACCACAATAGAACTTTTGAAAGCATAATATAGGGCATATAAAACAATAACACAATGAAGAAAACAGAGTATCTAGATAACAATCAACATGATGACTGAAATAATATCTTATATCTCCATATTAACATTGAATGTAAATGATCTAAATGCTCCACTTAAAATATACAGATTGGCTGAATGAATAAAAAATTACAAATCAAATATCTGGTGTCTTTAAGAGACTCACCCAACATGTGAGGATTCTTACAGACTCATGGTAAAGGAGTGGAAAAAGGGTATTTTAGACAAATGGAAAACAAATGTGAGCAGGTGTAGTCATTCTTATATAAGATAAAATAGACATTTAAAAAATAGACATAAAGCAGCAACAGTAAAAAAGAAATAAAGACAAGATCATTATATAATAATAAAAGGACGAAATCAATAAAAAAATTTGTAATCCTAAATAGATATTCACCAAACTCTGTAGCTTCCAGATTCAGAAAACAATTACTACTAGACCTAAGAAAAGAGACACAGCTACACAATTATAGTGGGGGACTCCCACATTCCACTAAGAGCACTAGAGGGATCGTTGAGGCAGAAAGTCAACAAGGAAACAATGGACTTAAACTGTACACTAGAACAAATTGACCTAAAATATATTTACAGAGCATACATCCCACAATTATTATATGCAACAGCTGTGAAATACACACTTATCATCAAGACATGGAACATTCCATAT
This sequence comes from Piliocolobus tephrosceles, assembly GCF_002776525.5. Classification (NCBI taxonomy): domain Eukaryota; kingdom Metazoa; phylum Chordata; class Mammalia; order Primates; family Cercopithecidae; genus Piliocolobus; species Piliocolobus tephrosceles. Next base: position 51,740,578 of record NC_045434.1, on the reverse strand, counting down.
GATAACCCAAAAAAATCTCAATACATTAAAAATAATAAAAATCATATCAAGTATCACCTCAGACCACAGTGGAACAAAACTAAAAATCAATACAAAGTGAACCCTCAAAACTTTACAAATACATGGATATTAAATATTCTGCTCCTGAATGACTTTTAAGTTAACAATAAAATCAAGATAGAAATGTAAAAATTCTTTGAAATGACTGATAATAGTGACACAAATTATCAAAACCACTGAAATACAGCAAAAAAAAAAAAAAATGCTGACAGGAAACTTTATAGTGCTCAATGCCTACATCAAAACATCTGAGAGATCACAAATTGACAATCTAATGTCACATTTCAAGGAACTAGAGAAACAAGAACAAACCAAACCCAAGGCTAGCTGAAGAAAAGAAATAACAAGGATCAGAGGAAAACTAAGTGAAATTGAAACAAAAAGATATAAAATATCAGTGAAACAAAAAGTTGGTTCTTTGAAAATGTAAATAAAAGTGATAGACTCTTAGCTAGATTAACAAAGAGAGGAAGAGAAAAATACAAATAAACTCAATTAAAAATGAAAATGGAGACATTCTGACACCACAGAAATACAAAAGATCATTTGAAACTACTATGAACACTTTTATGCATGCAAACTAAAAACTCTAGAGGAAATGGATAAATTCTTGGGAACAAAATTCTCTTAGCTTAACTCAGGAAAAACTAGACATCCAGAACAGACCAGTAACAACAGTGAGATCAAATCAGTAATTAAAAAATTGCCAAAAAACAAAAAACCCAGGTCCAGGCAGATTGATAGCTGAATTATACCAGACCTTCAAGAAATAAATGGCATTAGTCCTACTGAAATTATCCCAAAAGACCGAAAAAGAGGGAAACTTCCCTAACACATTCTTTGAAACTAGTATCACTTTGACATCAACACCAGGAAAGGACATAGAAAAGTGGAAACTACAGACTAATATCTCTGAATATAGATGCCAAAATCCTCAACAAAATACTAGCAAATATAATTCAACAGTACATTACAATTTTAATTCACCATGATCAAGTGGATTTCATCCTCGGGAGGCAAGGATGGCTCAACATACGCAAGTCAATAAATGTGATTCACAATTTTAAAAAAGAACCATATGATCATCTCAATAGTGCAGAAAAAGCATTAAATAGAATCCAGCATCCCTTTATGATTAAAAAAAAAACTAGGCGTAGAAGGAACATCTACAGAGTAATAGCCATCTATGACAAACCCACAGCCAACATTATACTGAATGGGCAAAGGTGAAAGCATTTCATTTAAGAACTGGAAAAAGACAAGGATGCCCACTTTTACCACTCCTATTCACCACAGTATTGGAAGTTCTAGGCACAACAATCATGCAAGAGAAAGAAATAAAGGGCACTCAGATGGGAAAAGAAGGGGTTAAACTATCTCTATTTACTGATGATAAAATTATATCTCTAGAAAACCCTAGACTCTTCCAAATGACTCTCAGATTTTATAAATAAATTTTGTAAAATCTCACTTACAAAATCAGTGCACACAAATAAGTAGCACTGCTATATACCAACAATAACCAACCTGAGAATCAAATTAAGAACTCAATTCCTTTTACAGTAGCTGAAAAGAAAAAATAATAATAATATTAACCAAGGAGGGTAAACATCTCTACAAAGAGAACCATGGGCTGAGAATAGGCAAATGTCCTGCATGAGAATGGCAGGATGCTCTTATTTTGACTGATAAAATGATATATGAATACAGTACTCTCCCTAAAACTTAGCCTCTTATATCAATATGAGGTACATAAAATTCTACTTATTTCTACTGATTTTACATGCTACTTTAATGAATTATTACATGTAATTTTGCCTCATTACTGAAACTAGTATTTTGTCATGTTGCCAGTAACACATGGTTTTAATTATGAAAATTTTGCTTTAGAATTAATCAAAATATCTAGGATAAAATGTTCCCATGAATTATTATACTTTCAAGAAAAATTTCTGCTTAGCATTCTTATTGGAATTTCATTAAATTTATATCTTAATTAAGAACAAATGACATCTTTAGAATAGTTTCATTTTTAAATCCCAAAATGTGATTATTCAAATCAAGATCCTCTGCAAACGTCTCTAGTTTCTTTATACAAATGTTGCGTATGTATTAAAAATTGTTCCCAGTCATTCACAAAATTACTTTTTAATGTAACTTGTTTACTCAAGTACATGTCTTTCAAATCACAAAGATTTTTATTTTATTAAGTTTTCAAAATTATAGAAATGACATATAACCATAGTTTTAAAAATATTCCTTGATGGCCGGGCTTGGTGGCACATGCATGTAATCCCAGCACTTTGGGAAGCCAAGGCCAGTGGACCACCTAAGTTCAGGAATTCGAGACCAGCATCGCCAATATGGTGAAACCCTGTCTTTACTAAAAATACAAAAATTAGCTGGGCGTGGTGGTGAGTGCCTGTAGTCCCAGCTATTCAGGAGGCTGTGACAGGAGAATCGCTTGAACCCAGGAGACGGAGTTTGCATTAAACTGAGATCATGACACTGCACTCCAGTCTGGGTGACAGAGCGAGACTCTGTCTCCAAAAAAAAACACAAAATTCCTTGACAAAATGTGAATTATTGTAGCAGGCACATTTCCTCTTGCCTTTAAGAAAATTCACACAAAATTGACTTTCTGAGGATTTTCATTATAAAAATCTCTATTTTAACAACTCATTTTCTCCCTTAAGTCGTGTGTTAAATCTATCACGAGTACTACGGAAGCAATATATTTCACTATTAAATTTCTTGTCTTGAAGTAAACAAAGCTAAATCTAAGCCAATAGTTTTTACTGACATTATAATCAACAAATTAACTTAGATCTGTACCATAAAAGAACAAAAATTTTTTTAGAAGCTTCCTACCTGCATGCCTGGCAGAATTCTCACCATCCAGTCATTCTTCTAATCTATCCTCTCAAGATCCACCATTCTAAAGCATACTTCTGTTTATGCCAAACCCCCATAGAGAAAATTTGATGGATCAACATCAATTACTGAAATAATAAACAGTTCTTTAATATGAGATTTGAGGTTGTCTACATTGTCATTATAATGCACTTCTGGTTTTTCACTAATAAACATTGTTAGCATTTCACAATGTGTCAACAAGCTGCCATGAGTAATGGCACTGGTAATATGCACAATAATTTTGGGTTATGTTCAGATAAACCTTTTCACACACACACATACAACACACACACACACACACACACACACAGAGATGTATACATGTTAAAGAAATTTGATATATATATATACAATTTATATAATTAGAAAATAGTTGATTAAAGAAAACTATTAAGTAAATTTTGATACAAGTGTTATGAAAATATGGTTGCTTATTTAATGTGATAAACAGTTATCTGATTGTATGTAGAAAACTCTAATCTTTAAAAACTTATCGCTCCTAGAAACTTGTTTACTTTCTTTTCTCTGTATATTCTCTCTGCTTTCTCAGTTCTAAAACTTTGGTTATCACTTTACCTGTAAACTTAACCTCAATTATCAATATTCTGCTAAATGTTATCTTCCTAATAGTTTTGGTTATATTTTTAAATTTTTTTATTATTTTATTTTATTCATTGTTTTTTTTTGAGATGGAATTTGTGCTCTGTCGCCCAGGCTGGAGTGCTGTGAGGCAATCCCGGTTAAATGCAATATTCCCCTGCCAGGTTTATGCAATCCTCATGCATCAGCCTCCCAACTATCTGGGATTGCAAGTGTGTACCAACATGCCCAGCTAATTTTGTATTTTCAGTAGAGAGGGTGTTTCGCCCTGTTGGCCAGGCTGGTCTCAAACTCCTGGACTCAAGTGATCCATGCACCTCAGCCTCCCAAAAATGCTGGGATTAAAGGCTTGAGACACAGTGCCTAACCCCTACTCATTTCATTTTTAACTCCTAAATTTATTGATTATGTGATTAAACCCAAAAATATTGATTATAAGTCAACAAAATAATAACCTCCCTAAAGTACAACAACTGTGACCTTATTTGCCTGAATATATTAGAATCCTCAAAAAGGAACTGCAATGAATTATTATTTACTTTCATGAAGTATAATCAAAACAGCAAAATTGAACAAAAGCCTACTTCAATTTCTAAGTTTATTGTTACCAAGCCTAGATGACTTCACTGGTAAATTTTACCAAAGATTTAAAGAGAAAATAGTACCAATTTAATACAAATTGTTTCAGAAAATAGAGAAGGTATAAATACTTCCAAGCCATTTGATGAAAACAGTGTTACATGACCTAAAAAGAAATAAGAAAACTACAGTCAAATATTCGTCCCAAACATAGATGCAGTAATGCAATACATTTTAACAAATGTAGCAAATATAATTTGATAATATATTAAAAGACAATGTAACACGATGAAATGGATTTTATAAGAGGACTGCTTTAACATTCAAAAGTAAAACTATAATTTATTTTATGTGCAGAAGAAAGCAAATAAAAACATAATAATCCCTCCCAATAGATGCAGAAAATTACATATGGCTAAATTCAGCATTATTTGTGCTAAAAGCTCTCATGATGCTAGGATTAGAAAAGAAATTCCTTAATCTGATGCAGAGGCTGATGAAAAAAAAAAAGGTACCAGTAACTTCTTTACAGGTGAAAAAACAAATTTTATTTTTCTCTATGATTTTGCAGAAGACAAGGATTTCTGCCGTTAGCTCTTATAATCAATAATGGAAAATTTAAACAATTTACTAGATGGAAAAATGAATAAAAGACGTGCACGTTGGAAAAAAAAAACGAAAAGCTGTCTTTATTCTCAGACAACTTGATTGTGTACATAGAAAATCCTAATAATCCCACTATAAAGATGCTAGAAATAATGTTTAATAAAGTCAGAGAATACAAGGTATCTAGAAAAAATAATCACAGCTAGAATGTATGTGAAAATGCAATAATAAGTGTTCAAAACAAATTCAAAAAATAACAAATTTAAAGAATTTATACTGTCTGATTTCAAGATTTACTTTAAAGGTGTGGCCTTATAGTTTTTATTATTGAGTAATAAATACAAACATAAATATATTTAAAGGTAGGAGAAATGAAGAATTGAAAAAAGATAATGTTAATTTAGCAAAGAATATTGTAATAACAGATTCTACATTGGACCTCAAGACTCCAGGTCCCTTGCATATACACCTTTGCATGAATCTCTATTCTTTACTACGTATAGGACTATTTATTTATTTAGAGATGAGGTATCTTTCTGACACCCAAACTGGTGTGCAGTGGCACAATTATCACACACTGCAGTCTTGAACTCAAACTCCTGAGCTCCAGATCCTCCTACCTCAGCATGCTGAACAGCTGGTACTACATACAGGCAAGCCCACAACTCCCGGTTAGAGGCTTTTATTATGGAAAACAAAACCACTTCTGTGATTAATTTACTTGTATAGCAAAGGTGAAGAAATTTCACTGATGTAGATGCAATTCAGTGGATGTAATTCAATAATATATTAAAAGGCAATATAACGTGATGAAATAGATTTTATAACAGGACTGCTAGGTTGCTTTAACATTCAAAAGTAAAACTATAATGTATTATATGCACAGAAGAAAGGAAACAAAAACACATAATAATCCCAATAGATGCAGAAAATTACTAAATGAGTTTACTTTGAAGTCAGGAAAAGGAATTATCTTGAGGAGAGTAAGTATCTTGAGGAGAGTAAGAACACAGGTGAGCCTTTGAAAGAGACTGGATCATTCCTATAGGAAGGGATCTAAATTGGAACGCCTGTAGCAAGGACCCTAGAGCCAAACTAAGAGCAGTGCTCAGCTGTCAGCCAGAAAAAAAGTGAGGACTTCAAATCCACAACTCTAAGGCACTCAATTCTGCCAACATCCTGAGTGACAATGGAAGAAGATTTCTTCAGTGGAGTCTCTAGGTAAGGATGTGGCCAGCTCATACCTTGAGTTTAGTCTTATGACACCTTCAGCAGAAGACAAAGCTAAACCATGCTGGACTTCTGGCCCACAGAAACTGTGAGATAATAAATATGTGTTGTTTTAAGCCACTAAGTTTGTGGTAATTTGTTACACCACAGTCAAAAGCTAATGTAAAAATGAATAAAATAAATACACAAACCTATAATAGCCATCATTCATAATAGAGAGATATAAGAAACATTTCTTTTAAAGTCTAAAGCAGAGACATAACTTTTTCCCAACACTTTGCTGGAGCTCTTACCCAGTACAGTGAGTCAAGAAAAAAAAAAAAAAAAAAATCAATAAAACTAAGACTTTAAAACGAAAAATTTTGTCTTTTTTTGCAATTGTATACATGCAAACCAAAGAAATTCTATAAATGTACAATACTACTACAAAGTTCAGCAGAGTAGCTTACAAGCAAAAGGCAGTTGTAAAAGTGGAACATGTTAAAATATAATGTTTAAAATCACAGCCAAGTCTATCATTTACCTAGGGTTGTATCTATATTACCTTTACGTAGAAAAAAAGATAGTAGTTTATTAAAAGGCATTAAAGAAGATCCATCAAAGTGAAGACATACATAATGCCTATGGACAAGATGGCACAATATTATATGAATATCCATTCTTTCCAAATTAGTCTAAAACTTAATCGTAATTCTGGACAGATTCCGAATAGCCTTTTTTTAATGAAACTTGACAAAATATGTCTATGTGAAAAAGTATGAGGGCAAATATATCCAAGAACATTGTGAAGAAGAAAAAGTGTGTATACTGACTTATCAGATTTCAAAACACCTTATAAGTATTACAAAAAGTAACACAATCTAGTATTGAAACAGATGTAATAAATGGACTAACAGAATGAAACAGGGAACTTAGAAATTAACATATGCTTTTATGGAAACTTGGTATATTACAAACATGTCATTGCAGATAAATAGGCATGAGCAGACAATTTAATAATTGAGGCAAGTGATTATCCACATGGAAAATAAACTTCCTTCTCCTCCACACCCCAGGATTAATTGTTTGTATTAACGATCTAAATGCAAAAAAAAAAAAAAAAAAAAGAGTTTTTCAAATACTTAAAATATATAGGTGAATATATGTATGACTTTTGGGGAAGAAAGGACTTTTTAAAGCATTGCATAAAACATATCATTAAGAAAACCACGAATTCAAAAACAAAGCACAGCTTCTGTGAGTCAAAAGACACCATAATAGTCACAGACTAAAAGATGAAACTTGAAATACATGCAATTCCCAAGAGATTAATAGCCTGAATAAAATGATAAGCATAAACCCCCCCCAAACAATACAATTAAAATATACAAGCAAAAATTAATGCAAAACGAATTGTCTATGGTGGGGAAAATATAAATGGATAACTGCTTCTTCAGTATATCATGGCTTCCTCATAAACAGTATCTTCCATAGAACTGGTATAATGTGGAAACTTTTACCATGAATTAGGAAGAACTACAAAGAACAATTTGCACAGTTGAATTTGATGTAAACTCCATCATCGCACACCAATGGCTGTGCAAGGAATTTTACCTTGTAAGCAAAACTACTGCTGGTAGTGCCAGAGAGAAAGAGAATTTCCTATCCTTTCGGCCTTGAGTCACTTTCTCTAGTCTGTAATTATGGCCATCTAGACAGATGTGATGTGATGTGTCATTGTGGTTTTGCTTTGCATCTATCTGATGATTAGTAACATTGAACATTTCTTATATACCTCTGGGTTATTTGTATGTCTTCCTTGGAAAATATTCAGATCCTTTGACTGTTTTTGTTTTATTGAGTTATTAATTTGGGTTGGTGGGGTTACTATTGTGATTTAGGAGTTGTTTATAGGTTTTGAAGATTAACTTCTTATCAGCTGTCTGGTCTGTAAATACTTTCACCCATTCTATAGGCTGTATTTTCACTACTCATTGTTTTCATTGCTGTGCAGAAAATTTTAAATTTGAAGTAGTTTCGTTTATTTTCGGTTTTGTTAACTGTGCTCTTGGTGTTGTATCCAATAACCATTGCAAAAAAAAATGTCATAAACCTATTCCCCATTTGTGTTTTATATTTCAGATTTTATGTTTAAGCCTTTAATTCATATTGGGTTTACTTCTAGTATGATATGAGTGTCCAATTTTATCCTTTTGCGTGTGGATATCTAGTTTTCCAGCATCTTTTGTTGAAAAGAGAATCTTTTCTCTATTGTGTATTCTTGGCATGTATTTCAAAGGTCAGTTGAACATTTATGCATGGATTTATTTCTGGGCCCTCTATTCTTTTTGTCTATATATCTGTCTTTATATTAGCACCAAATTGTTTCGATTGCTTAGAATTGTAGTATATTTTGAAATCAGGAAATATAATGCCTTTAGCTTTGTTCTTCTTTGTCAAGATTGATTTGCTTATTTGCAGTCTTTTGTGGTTTTATGTGAGTGTTGTAATTGTTTTTCAAATTCAAATTTCAGTTTGGGTCTCTAATGGAGTTGCCTTGAATACTTAGATTGCTTTGGGTAGTATTCACACTTTAACAATATTGTCTTCCAAATTGGTGAATATGAGATGTCTTTCCATTCATTTGTGCCTTGTTTTATTTCTTTCATTGGAGTTTTATAGTTTTTAGTAAGCAAGTCTTTAACCTCCCAAATAAAGTTTATTCCTATTTTTATTCTTTTTGTGACAGTGTAAATGGGATAGTTTTCTTAATTTATTTTTCAAATAATTCATTGTTAGTGTAAGAAAACAGATTTTTTAAAGTCTTAAGGTTCTGTTTATTAAACTCAATATATCAAGAGATTTTATTTATTTAGCCCAATATATCAAATTACTACTATTTCAGCAGGTAGTCAGTACAAAATAACTACTAATGATATGTTTTATGTTCCTTTTTTCTATCAACTTTAAAATAAATGTTATTGTATGTATTTAAGATATATAACATCATGTTTGATATACATATAGACAGTTGTTATATTGAAGCAAATTACCATGTTTTTCATCTCATGTAGTTACCCATTTTTGTTTGTTACAAAATATTTATTTAAAAAATGCTGAATGCAGTATAGTTAACTATAGTCCTCAGGTTGTACATTAAATCTAATATATTTTGACATGTTCATTCTACTTTCTGATTCATACATTAAAAAGTACTGTATATATATCATATATATAATATGTATGATATATATGATATATATGTACTGTATATATGATGTGTTCATTCTACTTTCTGCTACTTTGTCTGTTTCGGATTACATCTTCCCATGTCTTTCCCAGCACTACTCATGGTACCACTGTTTTAGTCTCTGTATTTTTATATTTGAATTTTTTATTTTTGATACGCCACAAACTGGTGAGATCATGCAATGCTTTTCTTTCTGGCTTATTTCACTTAGCATAATATTATTTAGATTTATCCACATACTAAATAACAGGATCTCCACTTTTTAAATGCTGAATAACATTCATATATGTATAGATATCACAGTTTCTTTATTCATTTATTGGTCAATAGACACATTGTTCCCATATGTTGGCTATTGAAAATAATGCTGAAATAAATACAGGAATGCTGATATCTTTATAAGGTGGTTATTTAATTTCCCTTTGGAATAGACCCAACAGAGGGATTGCTGATTCATTGTAGTTATATTTTAAATTTCTTTAGGAACCTCCATGCTGTTTTACATAATGGCTGTAACAGTCTGCACTCTCATCAACAGTGTACAAGTGTTCTCTTATCTCTTATCTTTTTCATAGTAGCTATCCCAACAAGCATGCAGTAATTATTTCATAATGGTTTTGACATGAATTTTCCTGATAATTAGTGATGTTGAGCATATTTTCATATACCTGTTGGCCATTTTTATGTCTTCTATGCATAAATGTTTATCAAGTCCTGTGCACCTTTTTAGATTGAGTTATGATTTTATGCTTTTGAGTTGTATGAGTTATTTCTAAATTTTTAATATTAAGCCCTCATCAGATATATTATTTACAGATAATTTTATAAATCCGTAGGTTTCCTCTTCTCCTTAGAAAAGAAGATTGACCTAAACAATGCTTTACAAATATCATGTGAAAAGCTTAGGTTACAAAAATAAAAATAAATAAATGAGACTACGTCAAACGAAAAGCTTCTGTACAGCAGATGCAACGGATTTTCATATGTTGATTTTGTATTCTGAGTCTTTATTAATTTCATTAGCTCTAATAGGTTTACAAAAAAAAATTTTAACAATATGATACTGTTACTGCTCAGAATACCTGTATACATCATATAATCTCTGTTATAATTAAAGTTAAAATATTGAAAAACAAATGGCCCAGTTAGCTTAATCATTGTTTATGTCTTAATAAAAGGGTCATTGTTTTCTACTGAAAAAAATATTTTACCTCTCTAAATTATTAAAATTACTGAATAGCACTATTGGAATTAATATTAAAAATTATCTGACTCTACCTTCTAAAAATAATCCTTTGAAATACACCTAAAAAAACAACTTCTACGTGTGTGTGTGTGAGAGAGAGCTTACAATTCTTCAAATCAATCAATTCTGTGTTTTAGATTCTATGTTGAACTCAAATTTGCCTAATTTTCCAATCACCTACTCACTTTAGATCTTCATCCCTATTTATTGTAAGTAGATACAAAAACTTTCTATTAATACTATCTCTATTCTGTATTTTCTATTTCATTACTTATATTTGTGCTTCTCCCAGGAAACAGAAGCATATGAATTGGTGATGAGCTAGATTTATAATCAACAAAATCTTAAAGGTCATCATACAATCAGATCAACTGAAAAATAACATGAAAAGTCCAAGTCATAAATAAAATTTTCATTAAAAAATAAAGGTCAAAACTCTTTGAAAGTAAGCTCCAATAACATATTTTTATTTTCTCTCCATGTGAACAGGGTTTATGACAGTAGAGAATGTTTAATAAAGAGTATGATAATGAGCACGATTGAAATGTCAAATAATCTCATGTAAAATGAGCATAGTTTTTCAGAAAACATTAATATTTTAATGTGTTCTCAGAAAGCTAATATTTACCATATTCTTTACCTAGGGTATATCTAAATATAATAATCCTTAAACTGGATGATATGTTATATAATAATCATTTTGGCTCATTACAAAAGCTAAACATGCACATTGAAGAAAAGTTATAAAATAAGTACATATAAAAAGAAAATCAAAATGGTGCAAGATAGCAAAAGGTAACGGAATGAACGAATGTCTTAATAAAGAGGCTTTGGAATATTCCATTTCCAGGGCCTACCTTGTCTCTTCCCAAAAGCTGCTTTAAAATACAAGTTGTTTTCTTGTGATAATTGCCTTTAAAGCAGTTAAAGACTGAAGGACTGTGTACACACACACTCACTCAACACCTGTACACACATATATTAACCTTTTACTGATGTAGCTTAGTTGCAATAAAACAGTTTGAATGTAGGAATCAAAGCTATGTTTTCTATGTTATTACTTATGTTTTAAACCTTATTGTTACCTAGAGAGACTATAATATCATACTTACAGGTGCCATCTTGACCCAGTTTTGACTTTATGGCCAAAAACTCTCAATTCTTCCCTTACCAGGATTGAACGCTCCTGAATTACAACATATATACCAAGCTGCCAGAAGTCCCAGAGGCCAAACATCTAGAGACAGGTGCTTCTTCCTTAGCTTATGGAATTATTCAAAATACCCAATCCATAAGAAGCCAGTTTGCCATATAGAAACTACCTCCTACAGCTCCACTTGCTTTTGTCCTTTCCTTGGAGCGATACCCTATGAGGCCTCCTGTGGAAGCCTTTTCTTCTCCAGACCTGTAATAAGTCGTTTGTCTTTTATTTATGCTGGGGCCATTCAGTTGTGTCCTGCCACCATCAAAACGCCCTTCCCAAACCAAAAAAAAAATAAAGGAAACAGGGATACAGGCGCTGATGCTGTATTTATATGCACCTTACCCATCATCCTGTATAAGATTAAGGTGTGCACCTCCTAATGCCAAATGCCTTGATATTATGGAACAGGTCAGAGCACATTGAGCTGATCCATTTAGTTCGTTTTCTCTGTGTTCGGGAAAGTGTGAGAATGGAATGAGGACACAGTGCTTTTCCCTTTTATCTGGATTGGCCATTACTTTCAATAGCAAAAGCCACAATTATTTTGGCACCAACCTAATATGAGGCCTGCTAGATGTCATAATGGACATGCCTGTTCTTTGTTTAACCAGAGTGATCATTGCCATTCTAGTGATACTTGTGTTACTTCAATAGCACCAATGCCTAATCCACTCATCTCAGCAGTAGGTGACCACCAAAATCTGCTTGATATAGAAGAATTAGTATCTTAACTCTCGTCTTCGGCAAATGACACACCCCAAGTCTTCCCCACTTTTTCTCAGTGTACTTAAGGCAACATTAAAAACTACTTCTGATTTTTCAAACTCTGTCAGTCTGTGATTCTATGGAAATGTCTGTTCCATTCATCAAGGAAAGAACCACAAAAGCTATCCATCATTTTAGACTTTTGTATTGAACCACAAAAATTATCTTTAACTAGACATATACTTATATTCTTCATTCATTAATTTCATTCTAATGTATAGTTTAGTGCATAGTGACAAATTAGGATTTTATTGCTATAGGATGTTCAATGTTTTATTCCCAATGATAGGTGCAGCAAACCATCATGGCACTTGTATACCTATGTAGCAAACCTGCATGTTCTGCACATGTATCCTGGAACTTAAAGTAAAATTTGAAATAATTAATTAAAAAATTATGTTAACTTTTTTCATGTACATACTCTTCAAAAGCACACTTTCCAAGACTACCTAACATTCAATCATTCATTTAACAAATCCTGTATCGATTATTGACTAGTGGATTATACTTAAATTTTCATAAATTTTTCTTCCGTAGCAATACAATAAAACCATTACACTTAATTTGTACCTAAATTTTTTCTTTCAGATTATATTTCTAGAAGTAGATATCCTACAATAAGAAATATATTTTATAGTTTCTAGAACACTGTTTTTCAATTATATCCTACAAATATATACTCCCTTTACTGGACTATAATTATACTACCTTAGAGGTTCATTTTCAGCGCTAACATTCTTTTACTCTAAAGTAAATGCTTGTAAAACTTAACAATAACTCTTTTTAAAGTAACATGATGACTAGTGATGCTTAATATTAAAAGAGAGAAAAAGTTAGTAAATAAGTACTAAAGGCCATGTTACCATATATCTATAGGTGAAAAAATAAGCAATTTTTTATGAATAAGACACAGCATTTATAGTCAGACAAAAGTAAGAAAAAATTTATCTCTATTACTCAGAGCTGTACAACATTAAATGATTTAACTAACTTTCTACCCTCAAGCTCTCATTTGTACAACCGATTATTCTAATCAATGTTGTGAAATAATTACCAAGATTAAATGAGAACAATTAATGTCCCACAGCAAGCTCTAACTATAGGTGGCTCTACCACACATGGCTACTGTGAATTATTCAAAAGCAATACAGAAAGCAATCTATAAAATGTATCAGCTTCTCTTGTGCTAAAAAAAAAAAAAAAAAAAAAAATCAAACATAATTGATTTTTAAAGGTTTCACTGGGTTGTAGAGTAATAAAATTGTATATTTCTAACCTGGTGAGTCTTTTTTCCTTTCTTTTTAAATCCAGCATAAAGGAGAAGGGGATACAGCTACAAATGCTTTAAACATTATGACAGGAATTTTGCTCTCTTTTTCTTCATAACTCTCAGTAACTATGTTCAAAATCATTTCTAAAGTCAATGCGTTTGGGACAGAAGAATAGACTTTGATTCACGGAATAATCACTCAGTCTGAATAATTATCCTGTGAAGGAGAATTGCATGTAGTTTAGGCACCATTTAAAAATCAATGTTGTGTATAGATTTCAGGTGTCCTAATTTTTATCTCACTTGTCCCTGCTAATATCTGTTCAATTGTTTCTCAGGAATGTAACTTTATCATGCTAAAATCTTGCTAAAATTTGTACTGGAAGTGGAAATAAAAAAGATAACAACTTTTACTATCCACTAAGAAGAAATCACAATTTATTTTGGAGGTTGTGAGAAGATTTGTTTTTTTCTACTATGAACAAGGAACATATCTTTATTAAACAAGAATTTATTGGGGTTCTACTGTGTGGATACATTGAGAGTAGAGCTGTGAAGAATAATTTAAGTTCCCCCACTTAAGTTTGTCACATTCTCTCTTAAGAAACATAAATGCTGAAAAATAAAAAATACAAAATTAAAATAATAATTTCAAATTTTGATAAATGACATGAAGGAAACAAACAATAATATGATAGAAAATAACTCATGGGTTGCTCCGAATTATGTTCTCTTGAGTCGTACATTTTGGGTAAGCCATGAAAGTAGAGAAGCAGTTCATCGAAGGAAACAAGAAGTGCAAAAGGTCATGAAGTAGGAATAAATTTGTTTTGATCTAAGAAGAGAAATAAGATTCGTGCGACTGAATAATAGTAAGCAACAGGGCAATGGTAGAATGTAAATTTGGAACAAAACCAGGTTGACATTATGCAGGAATTTGCTGGCAAAAGTAAAAGTCTTTATTTTATTCTGGCTTCAAAGAAAAGTCATAGAATGTCTTCAGTCAGGAGACTGATATAATCTGATTTATAATTTTAACGAACTACTCTCTCTACCCTATAATAGATGTCCACAAGGTCAGCAGGGATGGAAGCTGACAATAAGAGACAATAATGGGGTTGAGTAGGGTGGTGTCCATAATGATGGGGAGAAGGGGAGATTTAAGATGTCTTATACAATTCAGGGCAGAAAAACTATTGAGAAATGAATATCAATAATAATATTCACCCAGTACTTGTCATTAGTTATGATATTTTTTTAAATAGCAACATTTATATGTACCAATTGGTAAATAATCAGTCTTTAGTTTCCCAAGTACTTCCCTCATCACATTGAGTTTTCTCCCCAGAACACTCCAGATATCTCAACACTTCATCAATGCAATATTAATGTCTTGATATCAGAAACGTCAGCATAGTTTCTTATTATTGGGTGTCCCTGCTATTCTTGCTAAATATCTCTGGATATAAGAGAGAAAATAAAAGGGGAACTCAAGTGTAATTCACAAATGTTAGCTTAAATATTGGGTGCATGAAGGCACTGTCTAGTGGAAAGGGAAATGTTAGAAGAATCCTTTTAGGAAACTCGAATTTGGACATGTAGATATTGAGAAACATCTTAGACAACATGATGAAGATGTCAAGGAGTGTTTGTATGGCTATTGAAGCTTATGGAAGAGGTTAGGGCTGCATACACAATACACAGACCAGAAAATATTTTAATCTCATATTCATCTCTGCTTCTGTTTTATGTATTTTGAACCCTAAAGGAAAATGTACACATTGGTGATCATATTGCATTTTAGTATAAATAAAAGAGGTAAGATTCATCTATATTTAAGAGAGTACTTACTATTAATGAATTTTTTCATGAATATCTATATACAAATACAAATTTAAGATGCTTCTCAAGCTAAGAATGGTACACAAGACCCCAGATGATGCTGGTTATGGGGTGGAGGTGATCATTGGGATGACTCATATGTATACTCTTCTCTTTCCCTTTCCTCCTTGCTAAGTTCTATGTTTTCACACATTCTACCTACAGATCACCAACTAGTAAGGTGTAAAGAAGAATTTGAGTTTTCTAGGACAAAAATAAGGAAGATGTTTATATACACAAGGGAACAGATAGATAAAAGGGAAAAGATGAGATAGTACTGTATCCCCATAACCTCAAAGCAGAATATTTAAGGACAATTCAGTATCTATAACCCTTCTTTTTAGAGCATTTATATCTGATTAGGAATTCTTACTAAAATACAGGTTGTTAAAAAAGTCTAGTTCAAGATACTAATACCTCCTTTAAAAAATTCATTTAGTACAATTTTACTAAACCATCAGTCTATTTTATATTCAATTGATTAGGCATAAAAATTATGTTGAGAACACTGTAGCTTGTATTCCCTTGTTCCCTTGATACATGAAATCCAATAATATTAACTTGTTCAGAGTACATTATCAAAAATGTTTTATTACCTTTTTATAAAGCATAAGTTAGAGTGCAGCCAAACAAGAGACAGAATTTTATGCTAGCCATCTTTGCATTGATAAGCATCTCATAAGAGACAGAATTATCAAAAGGGGTGACTGAGAGAATCAACACACAAATTAAAAATGGCAGATGATGTACAACAATAGAACTCTGAATCACTACCTCTGTAGCCATTGACTGAAATGATGAGGAATTTATTAATGATTGCCAGCTTCTCTTTTGTATCGCACCTGTTTCCAACTTAAGGCCAACCAGAAAATGCCAAATAGGATTACCAAATTAATTAAATAAGATCCACACTCTGGTTAGTCCACCCCTGGGTTCCCCATGCCAATAACCTCTAATCAAAGTATACTTAAAACCATCCCTTTTAAAAAATTCTCCTGTCCCATGATATGGTTTGGCTGTGTACCCACCCAAATCTCATCTTGAATTCTCATGTGTTGTAAGAGGAACCTGGTGGGAGGTAATTGAATCATGGGGGGTAGGTCTTTCCCTTGCAGTTCTCATGATGATGAATAAGTCTCGTGAGATCTGATGATTTTAAAGGGGAAGTTTCCTGCAGATGCTCTCTTTTTGCTTGTTGCCATTCATGTAAGATGAGACTTGCTTCTCCTTGCCTTCCACCATGATTGTGAGGCCTCCCCAGCTGCAAAGAATTGTGAGTTCATTAAACCTCTTTTCCTTCCCAGTCTCAAGTACATCTTTATCAACAGCATGAAAATGGACTAATACAGTAAATTGGTACTGACAGTTGGGTGCTGCTGTAGATAATCAAAAATAGGGAAGTGACTTTGGACCTGGGTAACAGATAGGGGTTGGAACAGTTTGGAAAACTCAGAAGATAGGAAAATCTGGAAAGGTTTGGAACTCCCTAGAGATTTGTTGAATGTCCTTGACCTAAATGCTGATGATATGGACAATGAGATTCAGGCTGAGGTGCTCTCAGATGGAGATGAGGAACTTGTTGGGAACTGGAGCAAAGGTGACATTTTTTATATTTTAGGAAAGAGACTGGTGGCATTTTTCCTTGCCCTAGGATTTTGAAGAACTTTGAACTTGAGAGAAATTATTTAGGGTATCTGGTGGAAAACATTTCTAAACAGCAAAACATTCAACAGGTGATTTAAGTACTGTTAAAGGCATTCAGCTTTAAAAGAGAAACAGAGCATAAAAGTTCAGAAAATCTGCTGCCTGACAATGGAATAGAAAAGAAAATACCTTTTTCTGAGGAGAAATTCAAGTTAGATGCAGAAATTTGCCTAAGTAACAAGGAGGTGAATGGTGGTTAATTACCAAGACAATGGTGAAAATATCTGCTGGGCATGTCAGAGACTTTTGCAGCAGGCCTTCCTATCACAGGCCTAGAGGCCTAGGAGGAAAAAATTGGTGTCATGGGCTGGGCTCAGGGTCCCTCTGCTATGTGCAGTCTAGAGACTTGGTGTCCTGCATGCCAGTCACTCTAGCCATTACTAAAAGGGTCCAAGGTATAGCTTGGCAGTGGTTTCAGAGGGTGCAAGCCTTAAGCCTTGGCAGCTTCTATGTGGTGCTGAACCTTCAGGTGCACAGAAGTCAAGGATTGGGGTTTGGGAGCCTCTGCCTAGATTTCAGAGGATGTATGGAAATGCCTGGATGTCCAGGCAGAAGTTTGTTGCAGGGACAGGTGCTCATGGAGAACCTCTGCTAGGACAGTGCAGAAGGGAAATGTGGAGTGCACACCCACACACAAAGTCCCTGTTGGGGCACTGCCTAGTGGATCTGTGAGAAGAGGACCACCATTTACAGAGCCTAGAACAGTGGATCCACTGATATCTTGCACCGTGTACCTGGAAAAGCAGCAGATATTCAATGCCAGCCCATGAAATCTGCTGGGGGGCAGGCTGTACCCTGCAAGGGGCAGAGTTGCTCAGGACCATGAAAACCCACCCCTGTATCACCATGACCTGGATGTGAGACATGGAGTCAAAGGAGATCATTTGGGAACTTTAAGATTTGACTGTCCTGCTAGATTCCAGACTGGGGCCTGTAATCCCTTTATTTTGGCCAGTTTCTCCCATTTAGGATGACTGTATTTACCCAATGTCTGTATCCCCATTGTACCTAGGAAGTAAGTAACTTGCTTCTGATTTTACAGGCTCATAGGCAGAAGGGACGTGTCTTGTCTCAGCTTTGGACTGTGAACTTTTGAGTTAAGGCTGAAATGAGTTAAGACTTCGGGGGACTGTTGGGAAGGCATGATTGGTTTTACAATGTGAAGATGTGAGATTTGAGAGGGACAAGGGGCAGAATGATATAATTTGGCTGTGTTTCCACCAAATCTCATCTTGAATTCCCTCATGTTGTGGGAGGGACCTGGTGGGAGGTAATTGAATTATGGAAGCATGTCTTTCTCATGCTGTTCTCATGATGGTGAATAAGTCTCATGAGACTTGATGCTTTTTTTTCAGGTGGAGTTTCCTTACACAAGGTCTCTTTTTGCCTGCTGCCGTCTATGTATGATGTGACTTGCTCCTCCTTGCCTTCTGCCATGATTGTGAGGTCTCCCCAGCCATGTGGAACGGTGAGTCCAATAAACCTCTTCTTCTCCCCAGTCTTGGGTATGACTTTATCAGCAGTGTAAAAATGAACTAATACACCCCCTGCATGATTTTTAATCTCTTTCCTAATTCAAGGGACAGTGGCTGTAGCCAACTCTCTTGCTGTAACAAACTCTGAAAAAACAATTTCTATTTGTCCTAATTTGAGTCTTCTTTTTTATTTTCATAACTCATACACACACAAATGTTTTTGATATAGCCTCATTTATATCCAGTGTTATTTGGAGGACTTAAAAAATATAGCTTTGGAGAATACATTCTGTGAAAATACAAATAAAATCTATTATTTAATATTTGTATTCTCATTGTCACCATAATTTTTGTTTAGTTTGGTTTGGTTTGTTTATTCTTGCTTCCCTTCATTCTAGTAATAATATTTATTGCCTAAAAAGAAAAAAAAATTGGCAATAAAAGACATGATCATTGTACAAAATTTGAAAGCACATTTAAGAATAATGAGCAAAGTAAATATTACTTAAAATTTTACTGAACGCATGTAAATACTAGTTACTTTTATGTATTTTTACAGACATTTCTTGCAATGCAAAATGAGATCATAGAGATACATTATTTTTATCTTGCTGTTTTTACTCAAATTATATTAGTAGCATGTGTCATGTTAGTGCTCATACTATTAAATGTTGATTTTCAAGTATTTTATAGCATTTTATTATCTTGATGCATCACATCAATTTTTTTAAATGGGATATGATGACATCTGAGTTATTCTTTGTTAACATCACTGGCAGGAATGTATAAGATGCTTTACAATGAGGAGAAACTTGTGGAAGTGACACAATTATGAACTTAGGTAACACTTATAATCAATGAGTGTCTTATTTAGTAAAATATGTAGCACCCAAACTTATCCATATTTATTTTCTCATTGTTGTGTCATCTCAATTATTTTCTTATTGACAGAATTTGTTCACAATTTTGGTATCTCTTTATTTTCACTATACTATCAAAGGCAGATATGTTATAATTATAAATCATACACTTAGCAACATAAATGTGAATATTCTATTTTTGAGAACCCATTCAATGAATATTCAATAAAAAGAAACTGTTTATTTGATAACTAAAAAAATATTAAGAACAATTATTCACAGTGTTATGAATCTAAAGTCTTCCTTACATGGATGTTTTGTGTGTCTTACTCTTACACCATTGTTGGTCCGATCAGTAAAATAAAGAAAAGGCAATGTGGCTAACTCTTAAATTTACATAAGAAAAAACTAGAGTTCCTTCAATAATTATTCTTAAGAAGCTGAGGGTAATGACTATAGGTGTGAGAAACAGAACCTGGAAAGAGAGAATTGAGTGAATGACATTGAGGACAGTCAAAGAAGAATATGGAACATTCAGGGGAAATTTGGAAAGAGGTAAATATATTCATAGCAAAATTGTTTGTAACAATTTTGTAACAAAAATGTAATGTTATACAGTTCAAGCCCTCCATCTACTATCTCCTATTGATCTATTGGATCTATTGATTCATGAGTAAACAGTTTTTTTAGAATTCGATGGAGTTTAAGATTTTTTGAATGTTTTACGATGCATGAAACAGCTTTGATTTTCTACTGTTTACATATATTTTCAAAAGTCTCCTCTTGCAGAATTTTAAAAACAAAATAAAAACACTGACTTGCTGTTAATTTTGCCATTACTTCTGAGTTTACCAATGTTTTTCTCTGTGCCTGGCCCATTAGTAATTGCCAATTATTGCTTATAGAAGCTGGGCTTCTATCCTCCCACAGAGAGCTGGAGATAGCCTTGCTGATCACATTTCATAGGGATGATTCTCAAGCCCTTGAGAAAGACATTCCTGGGTTTTGAAACTGACCAGAAGCTAGAAGTAGATTTACATCACAAAGCAGAAAAGAAAAAAGTTACAGCTGAAAATTATCTAAAGTAAGTGCTCTAAGAAAAGGGAGGTAGAGGGCCTTATTCAGGAAAAGAACAATAAAGTTGAGTCATGCTCACAGATATATTAGGCTGCATTGGTGAAATGTCATGGGGTATCCTATATTCTCACATTGTTAACACACATTTTAAGTGTAATTTCATCACTTCAAACCTGACCCAAGGCCACTTATGCATGCCAAATTGCTTCTCTAAAGTGCATTCTTTGTAAAGGTGGCTTTAATGCCTATATATTAATATGTTTTTGTTTTGTTTTGTTTTTTCTGTTTCTTGGATCTTCATGTTGCTTCCCAGAAACTAGGTGTCAAGCAGAGTCTCCTACATGCTTGACAGTGGTGACTATTTCTCACTGAACCTTAAATGGGTCATATTACACTAGAATTTCTTTTGACCATTTTTCAAGTTTTATAATTTAATTGTACCTAAATGTAAGTAATATTTGTTTGACTTCTCTAAGGAAAATGCAAACACATGCATGATTTTCACAATTTTGAAATCTTCTGAAGATGGGTAGAATGTATTCCTAATTTTTAAATTAATAATGCAATGATGTGTAACTGATGGTTTTCTAATGTCTATGAAAAGCATTGACAACCAACAAACAAAAAATAGCCATGTAGACAAGTATGTGTAAATTCTGCACTATAGTATAATACGCTACCTTGTCAGTTTCAACTATTGATTCTCCAAGAGATGATTAGAATAACCTATTGATCAAGCAAAACTGGGTTTCTTACCTCCTGCAATAAAGATGAGTATCAACTAAACAGAGCGTTTCAGTGACTCAGAAAGGGAACA
The DNA here is from genome assembly GCF_002776525.5 of Piliocolobus tephrosceles. Lineage (NCBI taxonomy): Eukaryota > Metazoa > Chordata > Mammalia > Primates > Cercopithecidae > Piliocolobus > Piliocolobus tephrosceles. Next base: position 51,719,059 of record NC_045434.1, on the reverse strand, counting down.
TCAATATGTACTACAGAGTCTGGGGTTCTGTGTAAGAGTGATTTCAGTCAACGCTGGGCGTGGTGGCTCACATCTGCAATCCCAGCACTTTGGGAGGCTGAGGCAGGCGGATCACGAGGTCAGGAGATAGAGACCATCCTGGCTAACATGGTGAAACCCTGTCTCTACTAAAAAAATACAAAAAAATTATCTGGGCGTGGTGGCGGGTGCCTGTAGTCCCAGCTACTCAGGAGGCAGAGGCAGGAGAATGGCGTGAACCTGTGAATAGGCCCTTACAGTGAGTCAAGATCGTGCCCCTGCACTTTAGCCTCGGTGACAGAGTGAGACTCCGTCTCAAAAAAAAAAAAGGGTGATTTTGGTCAAGTGTTCTAACTTGGGGATATGATTATGGTTGGCCCAAATTTCCTAGTAATGAGAGGTGACAATGTGCTCAATGTGCTCAATATGCTAGCAGCCCTCACTCTTGGGGCCTCCTCGGCCTCCGCGTCCATTCTGGCAGTGCTTGAGGAGCCCTTCAGCCCACCACTGAACTGTGGGAGCCCCTCTCTGGGCTGGCTGAGGCTTAAGCCGGCTCCCTCTGCTTGCAGGGAGGTGTGCAAGGAGAGGCGCCCACGGGAACCATGACTGTGTGCAGCTCTCACAGGCCAGCACTAGTTCCAGCAGGCACAGGCCTGGGCCCGGGCTTGCCCTGCACTGGGAGTGGCCTGCCGGTGCTGCAGGCCCAGGTCAGTGAGGGGCTTAGCATCCAGGCCAGCAGCTGCAGTGGGTGCGCCAGGTCCTCTAGCAGTGCGGACCTGCCTGTGCTGTGCTGGAGTTCTCCTGGAGCCTCAGCTGCCTCCCTGCCTGGCAGGGCTCAGGACCTGCAGCCCACCATGTCTGAATCCCACCTGCGAAGGGCTCCCAGACCCGGAGCCTCCCGCCATGAGCACCGCTCCCTGCTCTGCAGCGCTGGATCCCATCAACTGCCCAAGGGCTGAGGAGTGTGGGCACACTGCACGGGACTGGCAAGCAGCTCCACCCGAGGCCCAGGTGTGGAACCCACTAGGTGAAGCTAGCTGGGCTCCTGAGTCTAGCAGGGACTTGGAGAACCTTTATGTCTAGCTAAGGGATTGTAAATGCACCGATCAGCACCCTGTGTCTAGCTCAAGGTTTGTAAATACACCAATCAGTACTCTGTATCTAGCTCAAGGTTTGTAAATACACCAGTCCTACTCTGTATCTAGCTAACCTAGAGGGGACTTGGAGAACTTTTCTGTCTAGTACTGTGTCTAGCTAAAGGATTGTAAATGCACCAATCAGCACCCTGTGTCTAGCTCAAGGTTTGTAAATACACCAATCAGTACTCTATATCTAGCTAACCTAGTGGGGACTTCCGGAACTTTTCTGTCTAGCACTCTGCATCTAGCTAAAGGATTGTAAACGCATCAATCAGCACTCTGTCAAAATGGACCAATCAGCTCTCTGTAAAATAGACCAATCAGCTCTCTGTAAAATGGACCAATCAGCAGGATGTGGGAGGGGTCAGATAAGGGAATAAAGGTAGGCTACTTGAGGCAGCGGTGGTAACCTGCTTTGGTGCCCTTCCAAACGGTGGAAGCTTTGTTTTTTCACTGTTTACAGTGAATCTGGCTGCTGCTCACTCTGTGGGTCCATGCCACTTTTATGAGCTGTGATACTTTGAAGGTCTTCAGCTTCAGCAAGATCACGAACCCACTGGAAAGAAAGAACAACTCCAGAGGCACCGCCTTTAAGAGCTGTAACAGTCACTGCGAAGGTCTGCAGCTTCACTCCTGTCAGCGAGACCACGAACCCACCGGAAGGAAGAAGGTCTAGACCCATGTGAACCTCTGGAGGAGCAAACTCCGGACACACTATCTTTAAAAACTGTAACCCTCACTGCGAGGGTCTGCGGCTTCATTCTTGAAGTCAGCAAGACCAAGAACCCCCCAATTCCGGACACAGTAAGAGTTTATGATGGATGGGCACAGTGCTGAGAGAAGCTTAAAGTGAATCTTGATATGTAAACTGGTTTTGATTAGTAAAAGGTTTGCCCAATTAAAAGATCTGTTATTATGAGAAGTATACTGTTTATCCGCATCATCAATCTGTTGTCATAAGCATGTGGCTCTTTGAACAGTTAGAATTGATTTTTAAGAAGTTTCCAACACAAGCAATGAAGTTATTTACTGGTTTACAGTTTATTCTTCCTGAGCAAGAATTCCTGGAAAAATATACTGTAGTCATGTTTTATAGAGACACCCTAAATTCACAGCACAATCAAAAGGATAGGGGTGTGTTCCTTGGTGAATTAGTCTCATTAAAGATATTTACAAATGTGAAGTCTTAAATAATTTCTACTAACTATTGTGTAAATCTTAGTATTGTTTTTATGTCTCAGTGCTTCCCAGTTACCATTATGTATGCATTATGAATAACAAACCAGAATCTGCAAGCACCTAGAATTTTTCCTTTTTTCAAGAGCTTTTCTGTCTCTTTCTCTTGTGCTCTCTTTCTTTGACATTGAAACAAGATACAAAATATCCCACATATGCACACACATATTTTAACTGTTGACTCTGCAAAGATCACAAAATGGTATAATCTTAAATCTCTTGAAGCATTTGTGAAGCTTCTCTTTTAAACAGATGTTATTTTTCCCTAAATACAGACTTCAGATGTTCATAAGATACCTCAGTTCACATTTGCAAGTAAATGGTGGACATGCATATAAATGAAATGATTTCACTAAAATTGCTCAATGTCATAAACAAATGCAAAGTGTGTGCACATAACACAAAACTGATATGACTGAAACATTAATAAAGTTGATTTTGAAATTTTGAATTAGTGCCTTTAATTTTAGGGTTATTGAAAACACATGTTTATGTTATTGTCACAGCATTTTTTAATGACCTAAGGTCCTTATATTTTTAGTTTTCATAGTTGCTTTATTATTCTCCAAGTGTGCATACAGAAAGAAAATTTGTTTTGCAAACAGTTATTTCCTTTCTTCGTATATTCATGGCACATTCAGTGCTTCCAAAGAGATTAAACTCAAAAGTCGCAAGTGTTCTACTTAGATGTCATTCATATGATTATTCTCTGTGGTTTTAAAACTCTTGGCCAAAGAGAGAAAAATGAAAATAATGTGAGTGCTCTATTTAAAAAATATTTACCCTAAAGATATGTTTTCTTTATGCTGATTTTGCTTTGATTTGTTTTTGGAGGAATTGTGATTTGAGTATTCCATAAAGAGTGTTTTGCTATCCGGTGAAAACAATTTGAAAGCTACTGATTTATAGAAAACCAAATGTCTACGCGAGGCAAAATGTCTGAGGGTGTTGGGTAGTGTATACACACAGCCAAATTTAAGAAGAAAAAAAAAAGCCAAAAAAAAAAAAAAAAAAGAAAGAAAAGTGAAACATGTTGTTTTGCATTTGGACTACCCATCTAGATTTGTGGTTTTGGCATTAGAGAAAGTATTTTGGATTTCCTTGCATATCTTTGCTTAACTATTTGATATTTTGTAAAGTTCAGTTTACTCTCCACTTATATATTATTCCTCAAAATCTTATCCCATCATCTATTTGTTTTTCAATTTATACTCCTTTCCGGAATAGATATGTATACTCTAAAGCCATATTAATAAAGTAGATCTCTTCCATTTTCCCATTTCAGATTCACCTTCTACCTGACCTCATTATTCTCTGTTCCTCAAGAGGCTGAACTCTATAAGCAATGTCAACACAGCTTCCTTGTTATGTAATATACAATTGGGTTCTCCTGTCTGGAGGCATAGGCAAGGAATAGAAAAACAATGGAAAAAAATTTCAGAATTTTATTCCCTTCACTCTTGTTCTGCCAGTTAATTTTGAAATACTTGCATAATTTCAGGCATTCCTTGATAGAGGTATTCTTCCTAAATTTCTTAAATTATGCTTCCCTAACTTTTATCTTCTTATGCCAGGGTATCTCAAACTTGACATTATTGACAATTTTGAACAGGTAATTCTTTGCTCTGGGAGAAGTTGTTCTATGCATTGCAGGATGCTTAGCAACATCCTTGGCCATTACAGATTGTACTCCAATAGTACAATCCTCCCCACCAACTGTACATTTAAAAATGTCTAGATGCTACATGTCTCATGGGGGCAAATCTTCTCTTTTGAGAACTGTTCTAGGCTTAGGGATGGTAATACTGCCTCTCTGATAGTAACATTATTTTTCTGAACTTCTTTTTTTGGTGTCCTTAAAGATTTCCACAGCTATGTAAATTTTCTCTTTCTTAAACTCTTTACATTTTCAATTTCAGTGTGTGCTTCTTTTCTGAAGGGGCCATGGTAATGCAAGAATTGACCTTGAAAAACATGTATTTGAAATGCAATTTTCAAATTTTTGATTAACGTGGAAAAACTTCCTTGCCAGCTGTAAATAAAATTCCAGTAATCTGTGTCATTCAGTAATATCAAGATTTCTCAAACTGATTGTCTATGCTATTATATGATAAAATCCAGATAGAAGGCAGGGCCTCGATAGAAAAAATGGTTCTACTATGTAGAGACAACATTAAAACAGATTTTATGAAGACTTTGTTTTCTTATTCGTTTAGTTTGTTTCTTAGTTTGTTTCTTCTAATTGCCTTAGAAATAAAAGGAAGCACTGAAATCTGAATGCAGAAATCAGAGCATAAAAGAAAAATCAGAAAGCTTCCATGGCATTTTTTAAAAAGTGCATCCTGGCCAGGTGCAGTGGCTCCAGCCTGTAATACCAACACTTTGGGAAGCTGAGGTAGGCAGATCTCTTGAGCTCAGATGTTTGAGACCTGCCTGGGCAACATGGCACGACTCCAGCTCTACAAAAATACAAAAATTACCCTGCTGTGGTGGTGGACGCCTATTATCCCAGCTACCTGGGAGGCTGAGGTGGGAGGATTACTTCATGCTGGGAGGCTGAGGCTGCAATGAGCCAAGATCATGCCACTGTGCAGCAGAGAGAGACCCTGTCTCCTCCCCCCCAAAAAATAATAAAAAATGTAAACGTGCATCCATTTCTAATATTTACCAAAAAAAGTGAGTGATTGTAAAGTCTAAAACTTAATTTTGAGAATCACATAATTATAACCTAACCTTTCCAGGCAACATAGAGACAATAGCGGTAAAGAATAGAGTCCTCAAATGAGAGTCACATGATTGAGAAGTTTCAATCAACAAATATCACCAAACACCCTAGTGGGAAAGGAAGCCATTTTCTGTATATTATTTTAGTTTCAAATATCTCTGACATTAATTAAAACAAACATATTAATTGATTACTTACTTTTTAATTAAATTAATAAAATTATTTCAAAGATAATCCTAGGACAGATATCTTCAGAAGCGGATGCCAAATTTCTTCAAAATTCAACTTCACTCTTTCCCTTTGTGCTCAGACCTACTTATAACAAGAGTTAGATATTAGCACAGCTCAGTCAGGAAATTCTATGGCCTGCTCCAGGGGAAGATAGTCTCTGTATCAAATAGTTCCATATGTTTGAGTAGCCTTACCTGTTTATATGTTGATTCACACAACATGTAAAATACTTCCCCTAACAGTAACGGGAAAAGTCTGGAATGTCTATGTATGTGGGCAGAGTTGAAGGGTATAGCATCACAACAAATCAAATATAATGCTTCATTGGGCTATATTGACTGATATGGAAGCACTTCTTCAGGATTAAAGATTTAACATTTTGGTTTGAGGACCTAAGTGTGTTATTAGTGGTATTCAAATTTGTATAACAGTCTGAGTCACGGTGGTCTTTAGTTACTACTGTACAATAGTGGAACTACCTTGATGTGGCAGACACACTCTGATGGAGGACTGATGATCTCTCACTTGTGGTATTCAGCCCTTCTGTGATCCCCACTCCTTAGGATATGGCAGGATACACATAATTTTGTGTGTGTGTGTGTGTGTGTGTGTGTGTGTGTGATTATGTTACATGAGAAAGAATGTAATGCCTGTTTTACTGGAGAGTCTCTCTCTCTGTCTTACTTTCTCACTGTCTTCCTCTCTATCCCTTAGAGGCTTTACATAAGGGATGCTTGGGAACCTCCCTTAGCAAACAAAATGTGAGCAGCCTCTTGGAGCTGAGGACAGCTTCTGACCTGTGTCAAGCAAGAAACCAAAGCTTCCAATTCTATAATGGCAAGGCACTGAACTTCACCTGAATTTCCCAGAATTATCTTCAGTGAATATTTCCAAGACAAGTTTTCCATGAGATAAATTTCTGAAATTTGCAAGGCAGAACTGGAAAAGCAGTCCCTTTATGCTCTAAAGGTAAGTGTTATGCCAAGTGCCTTTGACATACACATTATCACTGATCTGCTAGCCATCCTTGTTGGTGTAGGGCAGCAGCTGGTCTGTAAATTCTTCTGAACTGCCAGATCTTCTTTGTTAGCATATCTGAACTCTGAGCCAGGCCTGTGCATGACTCTCTAATGATGGGCACCAGCTTATCCCTCTCAGAGGACAGAAGTTTGGTCAGTATATCTGATTGTACATTTTGCCTGGAAGGAAAGATGGCCAGAGGTATAGATCAATTGATTGGCAATGACTTAGAGAGAATACTTGCTAAAAAGACAATCTGGCAAAGAGGTATGGGCACAGACCATTCAGAATGGGTGCAGACTATCCAAATATTTGTGTTCCATGTAAATACTTAGGAAAGAATGACTTCAGCAGAGAAGGAAGAACAAATAAACAAGATAAATCACCCTGGGGATGACAATCAGACTTTCCAGTCCTCTCTTTTATTGCCTAATTGGTTCAGACACAAAATAGCCATGCTGTCAGAGGTAAATTTTATATATGGACTGAGCAAGATGCCTTATAATCTTCAAGGCCTACCTAGCTAAAACTACTGATCTGTGCTCAGCTTGTCAATACAGGAAATAACCCTGACTGAGCCCATGTCATACTGTTCTCAAGTGGGGTCAGCCAGCTAGCTTCCTCTTGGCAGGTTGATCCTGGTAGAGCAGCTCTATCACAGAAGGGAAAGAAGATCATTCTCTCTGGAATAGGCAATTATTCTGCTTTTGGATGTGCCTCTCTGACCCAAACTTTCTGTAAAAACCAGTTATTGGACTTACAAAACACCTCATTCAATCTCTTAGTATTACACAGAGCAAAATTTCTGATAAAAGAATTAATATCCCAGCAGGTGAAGTGTGACAATAAACTGGATAATCACTGGTCTTATAATGTTCCCATTACCATAAAGTAACTGTCCCAGTAAAATGGTGGACTGCCAGTTTTCATATTAATTATACACAAGAAGGGTGGATAAAACTGGCTGAAATGAGCTAATGCCCTCCAGGATGGCATTAGTACCAAATTAGTACCAATATAAGTACTGTTTATCCTAGAGCCAAGATTAAAGTGTCCACGTATCAAGAGTAGAAATTTGAATACTTTCTTTTAGCATTGGCCTTACTGATCTCACCTCAAGTCTGTCACTCTAAAGATCTAAGTTACAAAAAGGAAATGATCCCATCAGTGGGTTCAGCAAGGGTTCCATTAAACTTGAAGTCAAGACACCATATCTGGCCACTTTTGCCTGTTCATTCCAATGCATCAACAGGCAAAATGATTACCTCAGCATAGATAGAGTGACTTATCCTGACTGAGGTGAAAACTGGGTTGTGACTGCTCAATGGAGATGAAGAGGTTTAATTTATATCATTCATAGACATAGGCATTGGGTACTACTATTAAAAGGATACTGCACATTTATCTGGCTGTAGCATCTCAGGTTTTTACTATTCACCCATTCTATATCCACTGTTATTAGGTAACATTTAAAATATGGCACTCAAATACAAATTGGTACATCAGTTATGTTTCAAATAAGAAATAATCATTAAAAAACTGGATAAATTTGTAACTCCTTTAATTAACGTTAACATATGATTTCAATGAAAAGGCTTTGAGCCCTTTAATGGTGAAACCAAAAAATATACTTCAGTATATTTTTGCCTTAAAAATACGTTTGACCAAGACCATCCTGGCTAACACGGTGAAATCCCGTCTCTACTAAAAACATAAAAATTTAGCCCGGCATGGTGGCGGGCTCCTGTAGTCCCAGCTACTCAGGAGGCTGAGGCAGGAGAATGGCATGAACCAGAGAGGCAGAGCTTGCAGTGAGCAGAGATGGCGCCACTGCACTCCAGCCTAGCGACGCAGCATGACCCCATCTTAAAAAAAAAAAAAAAAAAAGAACTGTACATTATTTGGTCTCATCTCCTAACATTTTGATTTAGTAGATTTTAGATTTTAGATTTAGTAGGGGCCCCAGGAAGCTGTATTACAGCAAACACCCAGGTGATGCTGCTGCATACATTCTGTTGAGTCTACCAAGTCAAATTGATCATTGAATCCAATTGAGTAAAGTCCACTGAATCTCTGCTCAAATTTGTCTATGGAAATATGCAAAACTTCTGCAAATTCTGCATCTAAAACTGAAATTAAAGGAGCTCAATGATTGTGGTTGTTTCTCTGAAACTTGCCCTGAATTTGATGAATAGTTTTAGTGAGGAATAGAAATCAGAGGTAGCCAGAATACAATGTAAAGTCACAACTTTTCAGGATGAAGGGAAATGTAACAAAGACTGAAAAATGCCTTTTACCTAATACCAATAATAGTGCCTTATATTGTCACAGTGCTTTATAGTTTTCAAAGCACTTTCAGATATTATTTCACTTTATTCTCACAATTGAATACGGTTGGAAATTGGATTTGTATTGCTCTTTTTATGCCCCATGAGTGAAAAAGTGAAGTAACAACACAAATGTACTTCATGTCGCCTTTTGGTTAGGACCCAAGCTGATCAAATGCTGCAGGGGATCTCCAGGGACATTTGTACCAAAACAGAGAGATGTAAACGTTTTTTATTAGATAGAAAACTTTGAAAGTCAGAGGCAGTCAGTTAAAATGTGCCTCCTTTGCAGAAATGTACTAAAAAACAGTAAACTAATCCACTAATTTATAAAGATCTAACTGGAAGGATTTATCTTTTAGGAGTAACGATGACAAAACAAAATTTGTTTTGATAGAAGTTTGTGTGATTCATCATTATATTACTAAAAACAATGAAATACTAACAATAAATACATTATATGTTGCATAAGTTAGTGAGATATAGTGCTAATTGTAATATTTTGCAAATCTACTTATTCTGAGACTATCTTGGTAATTTCCTATTTCTACTTATTTTAAAGTCAGTATTAATGAGTTGTAAAGTGTAGTGAGAAAATAGCTGGCATAAATTTAAGTGATGAAGATTAAAATATGCATAATATAAGTGATGACTGGGAGACAAAACATTCTATTCTATAGATTTTCAAACATAAAAAATGTAATTTTTAATATAACATTTTTGAAATAAAATATAGATTTTACAGGCTCATAATATATATAAATGTAGAAAGTTTTTCAATACAAAGTGACTCCATAGAAGGATATTTCTAGGACATAAATTAGAAATATAAAATTAGAAGTATATTATAATTTAATTATTTTATAGTATATTATCATATACATTTTAAATGAATTTACTTGCATTAATATTTAAACTCCCAAAAACTAATAAAAATGTTGTTACAATATTATGGCATTGACATAAAACCAAGTATAATCTTTAATATTAATGAATATGAAAAGAATATTTAAAACAGACCTAACATTCAGTGTCCAAAGCTATAATATTTGTGCTGTCATAGATTTTCTTGTGCAATTTCAAACCATAGAGATTAAAATTAATGCTTCTCCAAAACTTTTGAAACCATAAATGTCATGCGTGATGCAATTAAAGGTAGTGGACGTTTCTGGATAATATTTACAATGCCCTCAGAGATTCTGTGAATAGGTAAATCTACCTACTTTAGATGATGTATGGCTTTGTTAACCACATACTGCTAAGATTCCAATTACTGACTTAAGAAAATCAAAACTCGTGGACCGCTTAATCTGTCAGTCAGCTCTCTTGGCTGAGTTAATCAGGAAATAATAAATAAACACACCAGAATTTAAAGTGTAGATTTTTGAACCCAGTTCAGCCTGTTTTCCAGTATATTCCTGCAGTTAACAGAGGGATGTTTATTCTATCAATAAGGTGGTACTGAAATTTCAGAAACAAAACTCAGAATGAGTTTTCCAGTACCACCTTCCCCATTCCTCTAATTATGTGCTACTTTCACTTGCAATATTGTTATTGTATACTAATTATCACTTGATACTGCAGTTGCTTATGTGTCATTTTTCCTATTAATATATATTTATTTGCTGTAGGTTATGTTTCCTTTACCCTTGCCACATAGATTGTTCTGTCCTTTCTGGAATGCAGTAGAAGATCAATAAACATTTGTGGAATTAATGAGTGAATAGAACTATAGAAGCAATACAACGTATTTGGCAGAGAGATTATATGCTTGACAATCCACGTGATTTAATTACTAGTAAAATTTGACTTTCTAGTTGTAGAAGACATCTGCCCCACCCCATCATTGTGACTTTTAATCGCATGAATCCGGTCAACAGAGTGCCCTTTCCTCTACCCTAACCCCAGTCATTGCTTGTCAAAATCAAATCTGCAAGATCGGTCTTAAATTGTCTTTTCTCTATGAAACCTCTTCTGGATTTCCCTACAAAACGCAGTAATTTTTATTCCATAAATGCTCGAAGTAATGTGGATTTCATTAAAAAAGCCTATTCGTAGCCTAGCTTAGAAGAATTAATGAACATAATATATACCTGTGAATTTTCCCTGTGTGTGTGTACAGGCACACACACATACACACACACACACACACACACACACACACACACACACACACACACAGTTGTCCGTTACTCATTTTTATATTCTTTGCACATCTAGCATATTACCTGACTTTAATTATAGAGTACCCTGCAAATTATTATAATAGAAATTTACATGAGATGAAACATTAAAAACGTTCTCTCTTATTTAAACAAGATAAATATAAAACTTTTATTTTAAAGTAAGTTTTAAAAAATCTCTGGGTAAAACTGAATGGGTTTTATAAGGAGAAATAATTACTATTAAAGACATAATGTATTTAATATATTGATGTATATTTTGCAACATACATCAAAAATAGCTATACAAACAACTTACAGCTTTAACTTACTGGTGCTACATTTTTAGAACGTTGTTTTTATGTATCCATAGGTATCTGCCAGACTTCACTGTTCTCTTCCTATATAGTGTCTGCATTCTTTTAGGGGGTATGCGATTCTCCAGTTTTTTCCTTGCAATCTTTATGCACTTTCTGATTGTGAAAATAAAATAATATATATTTAAAATCTCATAGCATTAATTTGAGGTTCTTTTATGTCTTTACTTATGAGTAATTTGTTTAAAATGTTTTTACTTATGAAATTGTTATTTTCAGAAAATATAAAAACATTCTCTTTGTCACTTGCATGTATATTACCTTATTTATTTAAATTATTGTGCACACATTCTTCAAAATGTAGACTTAAGAGCACTTTTCTTGGAAGCCTTCCCTTATCGAACGCAGAGTAATATATATTAGTGTGCCCTGTGCTCCCTTAGGGTTTTGTACATGCCACTATCACTGTCCCTATAACATTCCATGGAATGTCCTTATAACAGTCCATGGAAGAATCCATTGGACTGTAAGCCCCATGAAAATAAGCTCCATTCTCTCTCTGTTTTCAGGGGAATACTGGCAATTTCTTTTATTGTTCCTCTTCCTTTCATTAAACTTTACATTTGATAGTATTAAGGATGTATCTTTAGTCGTATTTTCTTTCTATGCTTCTTCATTAGGTGAGTGAACTGAGTCTTCTGGTTTTAAACACTATAAATATCTACCCATCCCATATGCTCCACAGCAATTTGAAACAATGAAGCCTGGTCATAATTGAACTTCAGGCTCCTCCTTACAATTGTCTACTTGACATATTACCTTGAATGGGTAATAATCTTTGACCTAGGAAGCCTACAAAGAAACTTCTCATATGCTTCCACCTTTTCTATTATAAAAAATGACAATTATATTCTACAAGTGAGTCAGGCAAGAATGTTTCAATAAGACAATTATAGATTGATCTCTTTCATAAATATCGATGTGAATGTCTTGAAAACAGTCAACCAATTGAATCAAACATTGTGTAGGAAGGAAGATACCTCTTAACCAAATTACATTTTTGCTAAAAAAATGTGTATTTGTTTTAGCATTTTATAAGTATTATATAGAATTTGCTACATTAAATGAGGTAGGAAAATAATGTGATATTATCAATATACTAAGTATTTGAAAAGCTCAATGCCCATTTAGAAGGCAATGGAAATTAATTCAGTAAGATTTGCTTCCACTGTCTACAGAATTGTGGAATGCTGAAATTGCAAACAAGAAAAGTCAATTACCAGTTCTAGTCATCATGGTGTTAGAGGATCTAGCCCACAATATCAGTCTAGAAAAGGAAATAAAATAAACAATGGTTAGAAAGACATATGTTCTATTATTTCTAGAGATATGATTGTGTATACAGAAAATACAAAGGAATCGACAAATAATTATTATTAATTATTGCTAAATTCAGTTATTTATCAGAATAAGTCAATAAGTGGGTTATTTGTCTTTTTTTTTTTTTTCCCCCAGACAGAGTCTCGCTCTGTCGCCAGGCTGGAGTGCAGTGGCGCCATCTCGGCTCATTGCAATATCTACCTCCCCGGTTCAAGCGATTCTTCTGCCTCAGCCTCTGGAGCAGCTGGGACTACAGGCGTGCACCACCACCGCTGACTAATTTTTTTGTATTTTAGTAGAGATGTGGTTTCACCATGTTGACTAGGATGGTCTCAATCTCCTGACTTCGTGATCTGCCCGTCCCACCCTCCCAAAGTGCTGGGATTACAGGCATGAGCCACTGCTCCTGGCCTATATGTCTTTTTTATTATTGAGTTGTAAGAATATTTTATATAGTCTAGCTATAAGTTACTTATCATATATATGATTTACAAATCATTTCACTCATTCTGTGGGTTGTTTTTCACTTTATTGATTTAGTATATAAAATATATTAAACTCAGTTGTTCAATGAATATTCAAATGGATAAATAAAATGCAGTATATCCATACAATGGAATATTACTGGCAATAAAAATGTTGAAATACCGATACATGCAATAAAATGGATAAACCTTGGAAGTGTGTGCCAAGTAAAACAAAAGAGTCACCAAGTACTACATATTGTGTGATATATTTATAGGAAATATTCAGAATAGGCAAATAAACAGTGGCTTCTAATTAAGCACATGGTTTCATTTGGGAACAATAACAGTTTTCCAAAAATAGATTGTGTTGGGTATTGCCCAACTTTGTGACTCTACTAAGGATCATAGAATTTTACACATTAGATGTCTGAATTCTATGGTATCTGAAATATCTCTCAATAGAGTGATTTTTTTTAAAGGACAAGAGAAGTCTGATAATATACAAAATTTATTTATATCTATTGCAGAGTTGCAATGAATATAGATAAGTAATTCCTTATAGTTGAGGTGGGCAAGATTGGGGCAGAAAAGATGAGTGAGTATGAAGATACACAGGATTTTTTGGGTTGTATTGAAAATGTTCAAATATTGATTGTGGTGAAGATGGCACAACTCTATGAATATGCTAAAAGCCATTAAATTTTACACTTTACCTAGGTGAATTGGGTGCTGTATGGATTAAATCTCAAGTTGTTTGAAAAGGTAATACATAAAAATAATTTCTATTTTCTGGTGATTATTTCTGTATGTATATATTAATTTGTTTATATCTCAGTTGGCTATTGTCATAATATATCACAACAAAATAAAAACAAAACTCTATAGCCTAAAAATTAATCAGCAATTATTTATGTTGCTCACACATATTTTGTTTGGCTTGTGTTTGGGTAATATAGATGATTCTCAGTGTTGATTTACATCTACACCTTATGATTTTCTTTCTGAATGTAGAAGTGGTGTACTAAGCTGTTTCATTCTCATGGCAAGAGCAGGAAGATACAACAAAAACCTGCCAGAAAATATGCTTGTTCCAGTTTTGCTAATATGTCAATGGACAAAATACATTACCTCAGTGGGTTCAAAGTCAAGTGGTAGGAAGTAAATCCAGTCTCTAGTGGAAGGAACTCCAGGATCACATCACATGGTGTAGGACATAGGTATGTTAAAATGTGAAGATTTAGGGTGGTAATACTATGACAACTATCTACGACAATGAAGTTCTCTTTCTCTCCCTTTCTCTCTCTGTTAAACACACACGTTCTGTTTTACAAAGCAAAGTTGATCATAAGCTTCAATGAGGCAATAATATTTAAATGATTTAAAGAGAGTCTGAGCCTTTTGTGTAGTCTCATGCTTTCTTCAGTATTTGTGATAAACGCTGTAGTTTACACAGCTGTCAGAAAATATGAATGGAATGACATTCTGTTGCCACAAATAACCAGATCCCCAGACTGTTTTTAATTTTTGTGCCAATTAGTTACTAGTTTATTATCAGAAAGAAAAATTATATTCCTCTTCTTTTTGTGAAATGCTATGAGAGTTACTAATGTAAACTGTTTGCTTTTTTTTTTCTCCAGTTAACAAAATACATCTCCTTTATGGCTATTCAGAAGATTTTTTGTTGATAAATAATACTTAGCAAAGACATATATTATTGAAAAATATTAATAAATCCTCAAATGCGAATCCAATATTTTATATACAAACATATGCTTTGTAAAATTTTAAGATAATTCTGACATTACAATATGATTTTAATTACTTATTTTTCCTTTATAAATTACCCAGTCTCAGGTATGTCTTTATTAGCAGTGTGAGAATGACCTAATAGAATTGTCCAGCCACAGCAATTTGGCAAGAAATGGGGCATAAAGATTGAGAAAGGAAGACATAAAAGATACTTTAGAATCAGCTAGTCAATTTCAATGAAATAAAGTGCTAGAGTTTGATTAGATTTCATTGAATATATAGACCAATCTGGGGGCCACTTGACATCTTTACAATATTGAATCTTCCCATTCATTAACATGGTATTTCTCTTCATTTAAGTCTTTTGTTAAGTTTCTTATAACTCTTTTTGTGGTTTTCAGGAAAGGGTTCTTGCACATCTTTCATTAGATTTATTCTTAGGTGCTTTTTGTATTTGTTTTTTGCTAATGTATAGAGGTTATGTTGCTACAAAAGTATGTCGACTTTGTTTTCTAGTGAGTGGCCTTGTTAAATTCCTTTAAATTATGATAGTTCAAAGATTATATGATTTTAATTACTTTTAACTACCTAGCATTTGATTTTGAATATTATTACACTGATAATAATTTTGAATATTATTACACTGATGTTGTATATCAAATTGCATTAAGTATTGTCTTAGTTTATACTTAACCCCCATTTAATGTAGCAGTTTATTACAACCAATTGCATTAAAACAAACAAAAAATTGTTATCTGCTAGGTGTAAGTCTATGAACTCCATTCCCAATACCTTTCCAAATATTCCGGGTAGTTTGCTTTTATTTCTACAAATAAAACTGTATGCTATTGTAACCTTAAGAATGGAAAAAAGTGACTTCATATTCTAGCTAACGTTGCTGTCACACAAATTGCTTAGTGTTATGTATTTTCTTCCCCTGTCAGAAAAGGTTCTTGTCACTGCAATACAGTATTTTAAATGCCACGTCTAAAGGAAAATCATAATTGTGCCACAGTGACCTCTTAGGTGCTATGTTCTTTGATCCTTTGATCATTTTGATATCTCTGGTTTATAGGGAGAGGTAAAAAAAACCTCCCAGTCAAAATGATCTTATATGTGACAAGAATTAGAAATAAATATGTTCATGATTTCAGCATGGTTCATAGTACCAAGTGCTGGCATATGAACACAGAAAGGCACACACAATTATTATATGCACTAGATCAATGTTTCTATTGGTTTTTGTATGTTTAATAGATAACAGAATTATATAATATAGAACTTTATCCAAATGAGTAAACCACTATATACCATGGGCAAATTTTAATACAGATACAAATATTTTTGAAGTAATGGAGTCTTTTGTTTCTATATGCATTTGTAATATATATGACACATCAAGTATCTAAATTGTAAAATGTGGAGAGTTTTGATAAATTCATAACTGGCATTCATCTTAAATGTATTTAGAACTGTCATTTTGATACTGGCCATATTAAAATGTTGAATTGTTGCCATTCTAAACCAAATATGATTTTTCTCATCTTTAGAGATCTAGCATAAATGTTCATCTTCTAGGTCAAAAATTCATATAATCTGGATGAATACCTTCAGGTTCTCTCAGTGATTTATTTTTTTCTGTATTTGAATCTCTCAAATCATATTACTTAAACTTAGAGCACATGAATGTTAGTTTGTATATTCACATTTTTCCAGTACATAGTACAGTGTCTGGTAGAACATACAAGTGGATATTTTGATCAATTTGAATTATCAACACACTTTTGAAGCAAGGATTATCATTTAGAATGTCATCGTAATGAACACAACTTTTACTTATGAGTGAAGACAACCAGAAGCATATTTGTAAATGTGATCAACTATGATATTTACTGTATTTCCTACAGCACTGAAGTAATATTTAATAATTCCTCTCATCAATTGAGCATCTACTGTATACTATCTATATCATATTAATTTTATAGCATGCCAGTACTCTGTTCAGGAAGTACTAATATTACCATTTTGCAAATAAGGAGCGTTGCCTTGAAAATTTATAGCAATCAACTACAGATTTATAAAAATTTACAGCAATCAACTAGGAACAAAAATTGTCAAGTGAGTTGAGGTTTGTTGGCAGAGTTGTCAGAATCCAGGGCCATGTACTTTCACTGACTAAGTTATGGCACTTTTGAGAATCATATGCTCAGAAAAGGATCAGATCTTCACATATTTACACACATATACAGACACATTCACTTTGAACAGTAGGAGCTTACTCTCTATTGCAACATACACAATACTTTTTTCATTTTTCCAAAACATATCTCTGTTTCAGTATTGATCTTCACTTTGGTTTATACAACTTTAGACAGATAAAGACACACAGTTTATACAAATAGGGTCCCTATTTCTCTCTGAAACTTATAGACAGGTAGAAGTCACCCAAAAGTACTCATAATGAAGCTGTAAGAAAACATATGCCATTTCTAACTACTTTTCACTCACCATTAATCACTGGCACATTTGAGAATGTAAAAAGATATATTTTTAAGTATATTTATGAGAATAGATAAAATTGTAAACTCTTCTGAAAAATGAGTTTATATGATCCTCAAGCACAGTCAGCTAAAACGGCTTCCTTCTTGGTCACACATAAGAATACTCAAGATTTAGAGACACAGGTTTGAACTATTAATAACATAATTTGAAGTTTATAAGCATCACATTTTAAAAGACATCTTAACTAACAATAAAGTTCTATTAAACATATTTACACTTTTTGTCCTCTACCATAATCTTACTTATTCCAGTGGAGAACCTTTGTTCTATCAATCTTTATTAATTAATCATTGAGGCTTGCTCTTTCACAAGAATTTCTTAGGTGAAATATGTGCTCGTTTCCTTTCCTTTATCTGATTTACCAATTAGAACTATCATTCATTCTAATCTTGACCTGAGCTGGCAGCTAATCTCATTGTGTTAATTTGCATTAAAGAGCCAGGAAATAAATTAACCCACATATAAAAAGTTAATTTTTTTTGAAAATAAATTTTCACTGTAAGAAAGTATAAAGAACGTTTTCGGTTTCAACATTTTAATGATTTCTCCAGAAATCTTCCTACTCACATACTCAAGCAAGATAAAGAAAATTCCAGGGAAAGAAGTCGAGGAGATGAATAATAATCTGGTTACTAGTTAGACTGTCCTATACAGTATTGGAGAGAAGCCAAAAGTTACATGTGATAGTTGCCAAAGATAAGTTGATGATGAAATGGGTAATACAGAGTAGATTGCAGAAGACTCCCCAGATATGTGTTAATGACAGGTCAATCAAAGTTTGCTCTTCTTTGAGAAAAACGCTGAATAATCAATAAAATGTAACGTTCACAATGTAATTAACTTATATTGCGATTATAATATAAAATAGGCATTGTAAAGTCTTGAGAGTACATTTTTATTCTTACTCTCCATGCAAATTCTGTTAAGTGAAAGTGACATTTTTATCATCAATATATTTAGGAACTCATTTGATCATAAGCTATTCATCCTTGAGATGTAATTAGATTGAGTAGAGTGTGCTTTTGCTCATAGTTTTTTTTTTTTTTTTTTATACAGGTATTGGAACTACATTAACAATATGATACTGTATAATCCTATACTTGTAGAAAAATCAATCAACTAAGTTATTGAATTAAAGTCCTAAAGACAATATTAAATTTGGATAAGTACCTGTGTGAGTTGAATATTGAAAAGCTATCATTTCAGCTAGATAGGAAACACATTTAGAAGTAAGACTTTGTAAGAAAACTAATGAATACATTGAGGCAAAAGGCAAATCTAATGAGGAGAATGAAATCAAGGAGCATTGTCAAAATGAGTTCAGAGATTTGACATGGAATAAGAAAGTTGATGAGGGGGACCAACTACTAAGACTACTCAAAATTGCAGAACTCCTGATCGACTAATTTTAATGATTATGTTTTGAGCCCATTTTCTAATCATTACAGCATCATATTTTAGTGATATTTGTAATGAAATTCAGAGTCAAGAATGAAATTAGATTTCTCAGCTAAGAAAACTCTAATGCCACCATAAAATGGTGCTGTCTGTTTACCAGTTATAGAAAAGAAAACCACTAGACTACTGCTAGTTTATTTCAAAGGCCCAAAGAAGTTAGAAGTAGACAACAGTAGTGATCACACAAACACAGACTCAGAGAAGGGGAAAACCTATTACCTAACCAAGCGATGAAGAAGAAAGTTGCTTGTGTTTAGAAAAATCGATAAAGAGGACTGATGACAAGACTTTCTAAAAATTGAAATGCTCTAGAAATAAACATTTCCCTGATATAAGAGAAAATTTTTCTGATGTAATAGGAAGAGTATCTGTAAAATAACAAGTTTTATGTATTTTATTTAAAATTTTACTTGAAATATATAAATTAGAAAACAATACTTAGCTAATGATTACAGGATTTATTACATTTTAAAAACAGAATTATAAGTATGAAAGTATTTGGGATAAAGTTCAAGCTTTCAATTGAAAAACACATACTGCAATAAGGCAGTACTTTAATATTTTCTGACAATATTGAGATGATTGCTCTAAATGTAGTTGAGGATATTGTAAAATAAAATTAACACTTTATAAGCAAAATTAATGGTAAATCAGACAACTCTTTTGATGATCAATTTAGTGAATCACCTTAATCACTTTGAATTTTTTTTCTCAAATTTTGACCTAGTGATTTATCTGCTAAGAAACTATCATTATTATAAAAGGACGATTTACGGAATCTAACCAAAAGTCTCAATATGTGAAACAGTATAAATAAATTGTTAGACTGCAATGGAACAATGACTTGAAGCCACACAAGGAAACAGTTTTTATGTATTTTAAAAATACAAAGTTTTACATTTGCAACATTCAAAATAAAATGTTATAGGTGAAGCCTTTCCAACTTTCTATTTAAAATTGCATCTACTAGATGAATATAGTGGTGTGTGCTTGTAGCCCTAGCTATTGGGGAGACCAAAAGGGTGAGATCCCATTCCAAAAAAAGAAAAGAAAAGAAAAAATTATGATGCTATTTTTTTAGAAAATGCAACAACTTACTCTCAGCATCACACACACATTTTACTTATTAGCTTTATGCATCTTTGAGCTTATTTCAGCCATGGGAGCAGAGTCTCTTTTGTTCCCTACTAGATCTCCAGTCCCTTCTATGATGCCTGGCTAATCACTCTTGCTCAATAAATTATCATTGATTTGATGTATGAAACAGTAGAAATTAAACACATGAAAGAACACTTTCTACAGGATAGACAGGTAGGCCTATGTATACAAATACTATTTAATTTGACATGCTTTTACAAATAAAAGTCATTAAATTTTTAAAAATATGGTATATTTTTGTCATAGTTCAAAATCCTTAAGTTTTTTAGGTGAATTTATTCAGATGTATTCAAAATAATTCAGACGTATTTTTAAAGCTGCTTTCTTTAAACAGAATTTGATTAGAAATTGGTTTGACCAATTCTTTAATTCAGAAACCAGGATTATATCCATGCATTTCCTAGTTCTTCGTGTTCAACTGGATCATAAGAATGAGGTATAATGAATTTTAGAGAATAATTAGCATTCAATTATTTTTTAATCACAATAACATACTAAAAACATCCAAAATATTATAGCAAATGCTAATTTAACATGTACAGATTCTATTATATGTGTTCTATTTTCTTTTAATGTCTTCATAATTTGTTAATTTTGAAATACGTGGTATCATCTTGTGGTATGGAAAGCAGTGTAGGCCAGGCGCGGTGACTTGCCCCTGTAATCCCAGCATTTTGGGAGGCCTAGGTGGGTGGATCACGAGGTCAGGAGATCCAGAACACACTGGCTAACATGGTGAAACTCCGTCTCTACTAAAAATACAAAAAAAAAAAAAAAAAAAAAAAAATTATCCTGGTGTGGTGGCGGGTGCCTGTAGTCCCGGCTACTCGGGAGGCTGAGGCAGGAGAATGGAGTGAACCCGGGAGACGGAACTTACAGTGAGCCAAAATCGTGCCACTGCACTCCAACCTGGGTGACAGAGTAAGACTGTGTCTCAAAAAAAAAAAAAGAAAGAAAAGAAAAGAAAGAAAGAGAGAAAGAAAAAGAATAGAAAGAAAGAAAGAGAAAGGCAGTGTAAAACAGCAAGTGGCAGTATAAAACATTTGTCATCAAGAGGCACTCTGAGGCCTAATTTGCCTTGGGCAACTTACTTAACTTTTATGCCTTAAGGGAAAAATGGGTACCAATTCTACAAAATCAAGAGTATAGTAGATTATCAACAAATGTTGGCTACTTTTGCTACTGAAGAAAAATATTGGTGCTGTGTGTGTGTGTGTTTGTGTGTGTGTGTGTGTGTGTATGAACTTGTATGTTATAGATTTTTAAAACTACATTTAATGTATGTACAATTTAGTTGACTAGTGAAGAATGCACCATGTATATGTTTTCTCTTTGTCCAAAATAGAGATACTTGTTGCCCATTCTTTGTCTTTACCTTTGATTAGTTTGGGAATCTTTCTTTCAGATCTTTTTTAAAAAGTAGATTTAGAGAGTACACATGCAGTTTTGTTACATGAATATATTGAAGAAGGGTAAAGTCTGGACTTGTAGTGTTACCACCACCCAAATAGTGTACATTGTACCCAATAGATAATTTCTCATCTCTATTCTCCCTCTCACCTTCCTTTTGGAGATCTTTTTAAAGGGACTCAAGAACTTTCTTTTTTTTACTTTAGAAATGTTAGCAACCTTTAAATTTATAAATATAAGATTGCTTTATTTTTCTCACATTCTCAAAATGTATTCAGGACTTTGTGTGGGAAGGGTGAGCCGAGTGCAAACTTAGTCACAAAATTAGGTATAAAATACATTTTTTAAACTCAAATTGTGTATATATATATATTATATATATTATATATATATATTTGAGTCACCTTCCTACTAGAATACTGAAGCAGAACATTTTTCATAGAAATATTGAATATTTAACACTAGATATGTTGCATTACTACATATTACTTCATCCAAAAGAACAAGAAATAAAAGGTTAGCTAAATCAGTTCAGAGTACCTTTGAGTTGTTGACTTGAATGCCAAATGTCATATAAGCAAACAAACACTTTTAATTGTATTTTAATTTATCCCTCAACCAAGGGCAAAATATATTGAAGTTATGGTTACACACCAGTAGGATTTTTGTGTTTTCTCCCTATGCGCACTGATATTTGCAATATCTGGTAAACTTCCCAGTTCTTTAACCTTGATTTGATGGCTTACTGTTCAGTAACTTTAGTAACTGTAGCATTTATCTATATTCCTATTTTTAAAGGAGATTAAGCTATTCAGTTGCAAGAGATGCAATAGAAAGAAATATTTTAAAATATCTGTTTAAGTCACTTAATTTTTAAATTGTCATATGTTGTTTTCATTAAATATAGGCCACGCATGATACTATATCACATTTTACGAACCAAATCTTATGAAAATGAAATTAATATTAAATCTATTGTCTAGTCTATCATTTTGCTCACTCAAAAGTAATTCAAGTCAAAGGAAATATACTTTAGACAATACCATAGGAAATGTATTTTCTACTATCTTTATGTTATTCCATAATATACTTATAAGACTTTTAATTCCTTTTTAATGTTTATTTATATATTTGAAGTTTATAACATGATTTTGTAAGATACATATAGATAGTAAAAACATTACAATATTGAATCAGGTTAACATATCTATCATCTCATATAGCTACTTTTCTGTGAAAAGAGCAGCTAAAATCTTACTTAATGAAAATTTATAATACAATATTATTTTATTAATTTCAGTCTTCACCTTGTGCATTGTATCTCTAGACCTGTTCTTCCAATATATCTGCTATTTTGTATCATTTAACCTATATTCCTCATTTTTTTCTTCCCTTTCCTCATTTGTAGTAACCACTAGTATTAGTCCACTTTCATGCTGCTGATAAAGATAAACCTGAGACTGGGAAGTGAAAGAGGTTTAATGGACTCACAGTTCCACATGGCAAGGAGAAGCAAGACACATTTTACATGGATAGTAGCAAGCAAAAAATAAAAGAGAGTTTGTGCACAAAAGCTCACATTTTTAAAACCCTCAGTTCTCATGAGACTTATTCACTATCATGAGAACAGCATGGAAAAGACTTGCCTTTATGATTCAGTTACCTCCCACCAGGCTCCTCTGGCAACTTCAAAATGAGATTTGGGTGGGGCCGCAGCCAAACCACATCACCACTATTTCATTCTCTATCTCCCTGTATTTGAATTCTTCTTAAAAATATATATCCACATATAAGTGAGATAATGCAATATTTTTTTTTCTTTATCTGGCTTATTTCACTTAGCCTAATGTCCTCTACTTCTATCCATGTAGTGGCAAATGGTAGGACCTCATTTTTTAAGAATGAACAATTATTATAGTCTTTGCTGAAGTCCTTCTCCACTTCCACTGCCTCTTCCTCCTGCTCATTACAATCAAAACTACTCCTTATTAAAGTGTATCCTATAAGGATAGGTCCTGCCTCTCCTGACCTATATTCTTTTTCTGTATATCCAGTCAGATTCAGGAAATATTAGGTACCTAAAAAGTGCCTGACACCGAACAATACAAAGATGGGTACTCAAAATAATGAACATGCAACAACATATAGTAAATTGTAAGCAGCTTTCCAAATTCCCTTAGCTTCCTGGAACAGAAAAGGATTTAGTCTACCTAACTCATATCTGCTCATCCTGCAAAACTCAGCTCGAGAGTCGACATTCTTTGGCAACCTAGGATGACCATTTCTCATACCTTCCTAAACACTTAGATGAGGTATTCTTTCTCTGAGGCCCCATAACACTCTGGGAATACTTCAGAAGAAGCACTTGTCTTATAAAAAAGAACCATTGATAACTCTTTTTTATTTCCATTTGGCATATAATATAAAATTTTGAGAGTACAAAAAGATATACAGTAAAAATTAAGTCCTTCTTAACCTGCAGCCATCATTTCCCTTTCTCAGATGTAGAAACTGTTTCCAATTTTGGGGTCTCCCTCTAATGGGTATTTTATAAGAATGTATATTCACAAATGTTAGAAATTTATACACTCCATATATATATACACACAAATACACATATATATGGACATATTTAGGACATTTTTTGTTTTTATGCAAGTCATTTTATATACACCTCAATACTTTACTTTTTTCATAATCTAATGACATATTTTGTTGATCATTCCAAACCAGTACATAAAGAGATTTCTTATTGTTTATAATAGCTACATTGTACTCCATTGTGAACTTTGGATAGTTTCAATTTGTTTAACCAGTCTCCTGTTGTTGGACGGGTAGGTTATTTTCAATGTTTTTTTACTATAAACAACATGACCATGAAAATCTTGCAATAATATCATTTTATACATGTTTAAGGATATATGTAAGATTAAATTCCTAGAAGTAGAATTGCAGTTTACGAACTATTTGCATTTTAAATTTTCATAGATAATGCCAAGTTGTACTGATTGATATTTCTACCAGTGTTAAGGTTCCTGTTTCTTCATATCCCTCTCAATATAGTGAATTATCAAACTTTTAATATATCCAATGTGTTTGGAAAATAATATCATCCTATTGAAGTTTTTAATTTACATTTATCAAATTATCAATGAGATTAGCATGTTTTAATGTTTTTAGGGCCCACTAATATTTTCTTATATGTAAATTTTCTATTCAAATATTTGCTTATTCATCTTTTGCCTTCTTGGATGTTTTTTCTTGCTGATTTGCAGGCGCTCTTGCTTACTATGTTACTGTAGCTAGTCTTTTGCTTTTTGAGATACAATAGATTTTCTTCCTAGTTTGTCATATACCTTTCATATTATTTTGCTTTTCTCTTTCTTGAATATTCTTAACGTTATTGAATTTATTATCTCTCTTGTAATGGCTTTTTAGGTTTTAATTTGAACTTTAAAAATCCCTTTGTCCTGCAAACTTGTTAAATAAATTTATCCCACAGGCTGGGGATACATTCATTTGTTGGGGACCATGAAGCAGCAGGATAAAGACGATGAGTAGAGGAGGCTGTGAGAAAAGGTCTGAAGAAAAGGGGGTTTCATATAGGATGAGCTCACTATGTGGGATCATAATGGTAAACTCAAGAGAAAGGCAGGAAAACAAAAAACATCTTGTTGCTTCTCTTTCCCAAGTAGTTCCACCAGCCACAACAAATTACTCCCAAAACCCATGTCAACTTAGACTCAAAATGAATTTTGAGTCTATTATGGGGAAGGTATACACCTTCTCTGAGCAGAGGAATTATTAAGAGAATTTTCTTACCAGCTGATTATGAAGCTGCCCATTTTAGTAGATGACATCCATTAGCAGAGGGTCTGCCTCATCTATCATGTGTTCAGTGGAATTAGTTGTTTCTGCTTATTGCAGTTGCCTAGAAAGGCCTCCTGAAATGCTGCTGTTTGTCAGCTTGGTGAGGAAGAAGAGCCCTCTCTTTTCTTTCTTTTTTTTAAAAATTATGCTTTTAGTTCTAGGGTACATGTGCACAACGTGCAGACTTGTTACATATGTATACATGTGCCATGTTGGTGTGCTGCACCCATTAACTTGTCATTTACATTAGGTATATCTCCTAATGCTATCCCTTCCCACTCCCCCCACCCCACAACAGGCCCCAGTGTGTGATGTTCTCCACCCTGTGTCCAAATGTTCTCATTGTTCAATTCCCACCTATGAGTGAGAGCATGCAGTGTTTGATTTTCTGTTCTTGCCCTAGTTTGCTCAGAATGATGGTTTCCAGCTTCATCCATGTCCCTACAAAGGACATGAATTCATCCTTTTTTATGGCTGCATAGTATTCCATGGTGTATATGTGCCACATTTTCTTATCCAGTCTATCATTGATGGACATTTGGTTTGGTTCCAAGTCTTTGCTATTGTGAATAGTGCTGCAATAAACATATATGTGTATGTGTCTTTATAGCAGCATGATTTATAAACCTTTGGGTATATACCCAGTAATGGGATGGCTGGGTCAAATGGTATTTCTAGTTCTAGATCCTTGAGGAATTGCCACACTGTCTTACACAATGGTTGAACTAGTTTACAGTCCCACCAACAGTGTACAAGTGTTCCTATTTCTCCACATCCTCTCCAGCACCTGTTGTTTCCTGACTTTTTAATGATCACCATTCTAACTGGTGTGAGATGGTATCTCATTGTGGCTTTGATTTGCACTTCTCTGATGGCCAGTGATGATGAGCATTTTTTCGTGTGTCTGTTGGTTGCATAAATGCCTTCTTTTGAGAAGTGTCTGTTCATATCCTTCGCCCATTTTTTGGTGGGGTTGTTTGATTTTTTTTCTTGTAAATTTGTTTAAGTTCTTTATAGGTTCTGGATATTAGCCCTTTGTCAGATGAGTAGATTGTAAAAATTTTCTCCCATTCTGTAGGTTGCCTGTTCACTCTGATGGTAGTTTCTTTTGCTGTACAGAAGTTCTTTAGTTTAATTAGATCCCATTTGTCAATTTTGGCTTTTGTTGCCATTGCTTTTGGTGTTTCAGTCATGAAGTCCTTGCCCATGCCTATGTCCTGAATGGTATTGCCTAGGTTTTCTTCTAGGGTTTTCATGGTTTTAGGTTTAACTTTTAAGACCTCTCTTTTCACATATGCATGGCTCTTTGGCAAATCCACAGCATAGTCTTGCATTTTTATGAAAAGTTTCCATGCTTGCAGCCATCTAGTAATAAGTTATGAAAGTAATTCTTATGCTAACTATTTAATCACAGTACAATGATGAGATTACTACATTTTTCTCTAAAGTTAAAATGATCATTATAACCCAGTGTCAAAAAAAGAAAAATAAATGAAAGAAAACACATCATGAAATTTATACTGAATATATTTTAACCTTTTACTTTTTTTGCATTATACCCCTTTTACATGTTGCCTCCAATAAACCCACTCACAGATTCATGAACACATTTTGATTAAAACCAAATTGATTAAAAATGATTTTGTAATAGTGACAATAGACCATGTACAAACTGGTGCACTCTGAGCAGATCTTTGAGTGGGAAGGAATTGTAAGTAATTAGAGTGGGGACACAGACCCTGGGCTGAAGCAAGAGGTCACTGAGAACTCTGCACTGAGCTATAATGTACCAGGACTCACTCTTGGTCCTCAAGGTCTCCTGGGGAAGGAAAACAAAGCCAATCAACTGAACCCACCTTATAATACAACCAAAACCATATGGGCATCAAAGAAAGAACAAGGAAAAACTATGAATTCAAACAACAGATATACCAAAGATTGAAGGAATGTCAGCCTACACAGATGAGAAAGATTTAGCACAAGAACTCTGACAGCACAAAAAGCCAGAGTGTCTTTTTATCTCGAAAAGACTGAACTTATTCCCCAGCAATTATTATTAATCAATCTGAAATGGCTAAAATAGCAGAAACAGAGTTCAGAATATGGATAGAAACAAAGATTATTAAGATTCAGGCGAAAGTCAAAACTGAATCCAAGGATTCTAAGAAATACAATAAAATGCTAAAGGAGATGAAACATGAAAGGATCATTTTAAGAAAGAAGGGAACTGATCTCAGCAAAATAACTCGCTTAAAGAATTTCAGAATACAATCATGAGTACTAACAGCAGAATCAATCAAATGGAGGAAAGAATCTCAGAGCTAAACTTGTTTTCCAAAATAACTCAGTCATACAAAAATAAAGAAAAAAAGATCAAAGAATTAGCACAACTTCTGAGAGATATGGGATTATATAAAGAGACTAAATTTATGTTTCATTGGCATTCCTAAAAGAGAAGAGAAAGAAGACAACTTGGAAAACATATGTCAGGGTGTCGTCCATGAAAATTTCTCCAGGCTACCTAGAGAAGCCAACATTCAAATTCAGGACATGCAGAGAATGTCTCCAAGATGCTATACAAGAGAAGCAACCCCAAAACACATAATCATCAGATTTTCCAAGGTTGATTTGAAATAAAAAACGTTAAAGGCAGCTAGAGAGAAGGGGAAGGTCACCTGCAAAGGGAATACCATTAGGTTAACAGTGAATATTTCATCAGAATCCCTGCAAGCCAGACAAAGTTGGGTGTCAATATTCAACATTCTGGGGAAAAAAAAAAAAAAAAGAAATTCTGATCAAGAATTTCACATCCAGCCAAACTAAGCTTTATGAGCAAAGGAGAAATAAGATCCATTACAGACAAGTAAATGATACAGGAATTCATTACCAGCAGACCTCCCTTATAAAACGTTCTGTGTAGAGTGCTAAATATGCAAAGGCAACACCATTACTAACCTCCACAAAATCACACTTAGGTACATAGACCATTGATACTATTAAGTAACCACACAAAGAAATCTGCATAATAACCAGCTAACAACACGATGACAGGATCAAATCAGCACATATCAACATTAACCTTGTATGTAAATCAGCTAAATTCACAAATTAAAAGTCACAGAGTTTCAATGTGGATAAAAAAGCAGCACTCAGTGGTATGCTCTCTGCAAGACACCCATCATACATGCAGTGACACACATAGGCTCAAAGTATAGGGATGCAGAAAAATCTTCCAACCAAATGGAAAGCAGACAAAAGCGGAGTTTTTAAAATTCTAATTTTAGACAAAATAGACTAAATGATCAAGGATCAAAACAGACAAAAAAGGGCATTACATAATGGTAAAGGGTTCAATTCAACAAGAAGATCTAACTATACTAAATATATGTGCACCCAGATCAGGAACACTCATATTCATAAAGCAAGTTATCACAGAACTATGAAGAGGCTTCAATAACAACACTATAATAGTGTGAGATATCAAAACACCACTGACAGTATCTGACAGATCATCAAGGCGTAAAGCTAACAAAGATATTTGAGACTTTAACTATACACTTGATCAAACTGACCTAATAGAAATCTCCAGAACTCTTCACCCAAAAACAACAGAATATACATTCTTCTCATCTGCACATAAGGCATGCTCTAAAAACATCTACATAATCAGTCATAAAGCAATCCTCAGTCTATTAAAAAAAAATCTAAATCACACCACGTTCACTCTTGGATCACAGTGCTGTAACGATGGAAATTAACACTAAGAAAAATCACTTAAAAACCATACAATTGTGTGGAAATTAAACAACCAACTCCAGAATAATATTTGGGTAAACAATGAAATTAGTTATTTAAAAAAAAAAAAAAAGATATTTTTGAAACTCATGCAAAAAAAAAAAAAAAAATACAACATACCAACATTTCTATACAGCTAAAGCAGTAAGAGGGAAATTATAGTACTAAACTCCAACATCAAAAAGTTAGAAATAGCTCAAATTAACAACCTAACATCACACCTAGAGGAACTAGAGAAATAAGAGTAAACTAACTCCATAGGCTAGGAGAAGACAGGAAATAACAAAAATAAAAGTTGAACACTGAAGGAAATTGAGACACTAAAATCCATATGAAAGATGAAAAAATCTAGGAGTTGTTTTTCTCAAACAACAAATAAGATTGATAGACTCCTAGCTAGATTAATAAAGAAAAAAACGCAGAAGACGCAGAAAAACACCATCAGAAATGACAAAGAGAACATTACCATTGACTCCACAGAAATTTTAAAAACCCTCAGAAACAACTATGTATACCTCTATGCAGATAAGCCAGAAAACCTAAAAGAAGTGAATAAATTTCTGGAAAAGCACAAATTTCCAAGATTAAACCAGGAAGATATTGAATCCTTCAACAGACCAATAAAGAGTTCTGAAATAGAATCAGAATTTAAAAACTACCAACCAGAAAAAGCCCATGACCAGATAGATTCACAGGCAATATTTACCAGATGTATAAATAAGAGCTGGTAACATTCCTACTGAAACTACTTCAACTACTCCAAAAATTGATAAAGAGAAACTCCTCCTTAACTCATTCTATGAGGCTAGCAGCATCCTGATACCAAAACCTGGCAGAGACACAATAGCAACAAAAAACACTTTCAGGCCAATACACTTGATAAACATGATACAAAAATTCTCAACAAAATATTAGCAAACAAAATCCAGCAGCACATTACAAAGCTAATCCACCATGATGAAGTAAGCTTTATCCTTGGGATGCAAGGTTGGCTCAACATATGCATATTAATAAATGTGATTCATCACATAAACACAAGTAAAAAAAAACTACGTGATCATCTCAACAGATGCAGAAAAGGCTTTTGATAGAATTCAACATATCTTTCTGTTAAAAATCCTCAACAAAGTAGGCATTGAAGGAATGTACTTCAAAATAAAAACAGCCATCTATGAAAAACCCACACCCAGTATCATACTGAATGGGCAAAAGCTAGAAGCATTTCTCTTGAAAACAGCAACAAGACAAGAATGATGTTTCTCATCACTCCTATTCAACATAGTACTGGAAGTCCTAGCCAGAGCAATCAGCAAGAAAAAGAATAATAATAATAACAGACATCTAAATAGGAAGTGAGGAAGTCAAACTATCCCTGTTTACAGAAAATGTAGTTCTAGACTAGAAAGCTGAAGGCGTCACATTACTTGGCTTCAAACTATACTACAGCGCTACAGTATACAGTAATAGAAACAGCATGGTACTTACTTTTGTACAAAAACCAACACATCAGTTAATGGAATAAGATAGAGAACCCAGAAACAAAGCCACACACTTACAACTATCTAAACTCCAACAAAGTAAAAAAGATAATAACAGCAATGGAGAAACGGTTCCTTATTTAAATAATGGTGCTGGCATAACTGGTTAGCCATATGCATAAGATTGAAATGGGGCCCCTTTCTCATACCATATACAAGTATCAAATCAAGATGGATTAAGTACTTTAATGTAAAACCCAAAGCTATAAAAACCTTGGAAAATAACTAGGAAATATCATTCTGGACTTGGGTTCTGGCAAAAATTTCATGACAAAGACACCAAAAGCAATTGCAAAAAACTCAAAATTGACAATTGAGACCTAAATAAATTAAACAGCTTCTACACAGCAAAATAAACTATCAATGGAATAAACAGACAACCTACAGAAAAGGACGAAATATTTGAAAACTACACATCTGTCAAAGATCTAATATCCAAACAACCACATTGAAAAGTAGGCAAAGGACATCAACAAATACTTTTCAAAAAAGACAGACATGCAGCCAATAAACATATGAAACAGTACTTAACATTACTAATCATTATTGAAACGCAAGTCAAAACCGCAGTGAGATATTATCTCACACCAGTCAGAAAAAAGAAAAAAAATAACAGATGCTGGTGAGGCTTCAGAGAAAAGGGAATGCTTATACACTGCTGGTAAGAATATAAATTAATTTACCTACTGTGAAAAGTAGTTCGATAATTTCTCAAATAACTTAAAACAGTACTACCCTTTGACCCAGTAATCCCATTATTGGCCATATACCCAAAGGAATATAAATTATTCTGCCATAAAAATACACACATGCATATATTCATTGCAGTACTATCGCAATAGCAAAGACATGGAATCAACTTAAGTGCCCATCAACAGCAGACTAGATAAAGAAAATTTGGCACATATACACCAAGGAATACTATGAAATCATAAAATGAATGAGATCCTGTCCTTTGCAGCAACATGGATAGATCTGGAGGCCAATATATTAGGCCAACTATCACAGGATCAGAAAGCCAAATATCACATATTCTTACTTATAAGTGGGAGTTAAACACTGAATACACGTGGATATAAAGAAGGGAACAACAGACACTGATCCCTACTTGAGGGAGAAGAGTGAAGGGGGGTGAAGATGGAAAAATACCGATTGGGCACTATGCTTATTACCTGGGTGATAAAATAAACTCTACCCTAGACACTTGTGACATACAATTTACCTATATAATAAACTAGCACAGATGCCTCTGAACCTAAAATAAAAGTTTTTCAAACCAAAGGAAAAGAAAGAGAAATACAAAACTAACCTACTGCATGATGTCAGTCACTTCATCAATAGGCATATTGTACAGATGCTACCCAGGAAACACCTGTTATCATTATAGACTCATTAGTTTTATTTGTTTGTTTTCTCTAGGTAAATAGTGTTTCTTAACTTATAGTTTTACCAGAAACACTGCTTGGCTTAGGAGATATCACTGCTTGGCTTAGGAGATATCTGGTTCTTGGTGTATCTTCTAGACATTATTGGTGGAGTTTAATATGAAAAGAGCATTGAGAAATTGCAAAAGTGAAAATGTTTAGCAAAGTTGTTAATAAGATCTAAAGTTGTTCTATATTATGAAAATATTATGGTGCACATTCTAAGTGAGCATTCTAGTGTATATTTTTGTCTAAAATGTTACAGTTTGGACAATACCCTGAATGAACTTTTTATTCAAGATCCAAATATACTACTTTATATCCTAGAACTTGGAGAGGAAATGAAAAGATCAGCTGCTTCTATATCAGAAAAAAAATACGTGGTGTTTCTTCTGTAGGACCCGAAGCAATAGACCATCTGAGGGAGCTGACAGAAGGAAATTCAAAGATAAATCAAAATCAAAGCATAAACTTGGCTGCAAATAAGGAAACAACAGGGACATTCACAATACCTGAAGACAGTGAATTGTAAGCACAGTATAGTAAGTTTAAGCTGTCTATATGCTTGTGTATTCCAGTTAAGCATCCAAAACTTGAGGAGAAACTGTTCAAAGCAGACTGACTTCTAAGGAAATAGTGACAATAGGAGCCATCATCAAGATCCCTGTATCAGGTTGTTCATCAGATTGCATAGTCTTCTATTAGCATATTCTTTCATAAACCACTTTATTCAAATATAATTCAGTGATCATTTTGCATTCTGCCACAACGACATATTGACAACTAAAGGAGTCACATCATATCAAGTTTCTAATTTCCCAGATTGATTCTTTGAGCATTTAGGACATTGCTCCCTTGTGGATCATGATGTATGAAACATATTCAGTCAACTTACGTTTAGTTTCCACCAAATCTGTTTTTCTTACTATTTCTGATTTTCACTGAAGCATATTAATGTACAAGAAATGTTGACATTTTAAAAGTGCCATTTCATGAGTGTTGACAAATGTATGTGCTCATGTATATGCTCATGTAACAAAGACCCAAATGAATCAGGATATAGAAGAGTTCCAAGTTACCAGAAAGTTTTCTTGTCACTTGAGTCATTCTCTATGCCTCTTAAGAAAATAGCCCTTGTTTGTGAAAGTCATTTTTATTTTGCTCCTTTAAAGATTGCACCCTGTCATTGTCTTCAAGAGTTTAATTATAATTAGTGTAGGCATGATTCTCTCTGTATTTATTCTACTTGGAGTATGTTCAGTTCCTTGGATGTAAACATCAACACATTCATCTCATTTGGAAAGTTTCTGGTCATTTTATCTTCAAATATTTTTTCTTCCTCTTTTTCTCCCCTTTTCTTCTGATATCACATTAT
The DNA here is from genome assembly GCF_002776525.5 of Piliocolobus tephrosceles. Lineage (NCBI taxonomy): Eukaryota > Metazoa > Chordata > Mammalia > Primates > Cercopithecidae > Piliocolobus > Piliocolobus tephrosceles. Next base: position 51,685,698 of record NC_045434.1, on the reverse strand, counting down.
GTAAATGTTGGTGTGCTCCATGGTGTCCCATAGGTTTCTGAGTCTCTATTTAAATATAATGCTTTTTCTTCATGTATTTTATTTAGACTAGATAATATTTATTGATCTATCTTTCCATTTCCTGATTCTTTATTCTCCCAGCTAATATCTGCTGTTGAGCCACTCCAGTGATTTTTAAAAAGTATTTCAATTATTGTGTTTTTGACTCTACAATTTGTATTATTTAAAATATAATTACTATTTTTTATAATGTCATTACTGTCATATTTTCCTTTAATTCTTTAAACACAGCTTTCTATAGTTGTTTTTAACACATACTTATTACTCCTGAAAAGTCTGTGTTAAGTCCAATATCCAGACCCTTTCAGAAGCAGTATCTATTGAAGTTTTTTTCTTAATTTTAAAATCAAAAAGGTCATTAAGAGGTCGTCTATTCATTTTTTTTTTTTTTTTTTTTCCAGACAGGCTTTTGCTTTGTCACTCAGGCTGGAGTGTAGTGGTGTGATCTCAGCTAGTTGCAACCTCCACCTCCTGGGCTCAAGAGATTCTCCCACCTCAGTCTCCTGTGTAGCTGGAAGTACAAGTATCTACCAGCAACCGGCTAATTTTTGTAATTTTGTAGAGATGGGGTTTCTCCATGTTGCCCAGGCTGCTCTGAAACTCTTGAACTCAAGCAATATGTCTACCTCAGTCCTCCATGGTCCTGGAATTACAGGCATGAGCCACTGTGCCCTGAGAATTTTTTTTCTTTTGTATAGATAATACTTTTCTGTATCTCAGCATATCTCATAATTATTTATTATAACCTGACATTTTTCATTTTATATTGTGTTGATTCTGGATACTGACTCCCTTCCCCCAGGAGTTATTATTGCCGCTTTTTTGTTTATGTATTTGTTCAGTTAACTGACTAGAAAAATTCTGTATGGTTTTTCTCCCTGATGATATCTCACATTAGCAGTGTATGGCCAGTTATATCTATGCATATTTTCTTGTTGCAGTTTTGTTCGTGGTGTTTAAGCTTGAGTCACTTTGAGTCACCATAGTTTAGTGTCTGCCAATAAGTAGTCAGAAGTTTCACTTAAACATCTTGACCCTGCAAGACTTCAGCTGTTTGTCACTGGGTCTGTAAGGAGGTTGAGCACATTTAGTATGTCAGTTTACATGTTGGCCCTACTTTTACTTTCTTTCTTTGCAAGGCCTTAAGGTAAGCTAGTATTGGTAGTTCAGCCCTTTCTAGTCTCCCCTGAGTGTACTTACCTCCTTGGGCATAAGTGTAGCCTTACAGATTATTAAAGAAATATACTAAAGCCCATTGTGACTATCTTTTTCCCTGGTTCTTCCTGTTCAATTCTGGTTTGTGTATTGCTTGTCTCAGTCTATATTACAATGCTAAACCCACTGTAATATTGGCCTTCCTTAGTTGTTCTTAATGAGAAATATATTGTTTTAGACAACATACACGGTCATGATTTTTTTCTTTTTTCTGTCAACTCTATTCACATCAAGTCATCCATTTGGACGCTGAAGCTGTACTCCTCCTGGCTTTCACTGATGTGATAGAACTCATGCATGGAGGTATTAGGAATAGGAGTCATATCAGCCCCAGCCTAAAATGTCAAACTCCCATTGTTCTTACTAAGGTTCAGTTGTTTTTTCTTAAATAAAATTTTGTGTGTGCCTTTGGTCAATTTCCAGACTTCTGAATTGTTGTTTTCAATAATTTTGATCCATCTTATCACTGCATAGAGAAAAAGGTTTTGGTAAGCTTCTTAGTTAGCCATTCTGGAAATTGCATTCTTGGTCACTTCTGCTTTTGTAAAAATTTCTCTCTGAAGGCCTCCTCATTGTATGTTGTGGATCTTTTAGCAACTGAAACCATGAATCCTGAAAATATATGACTATTTTACCATAGACAAACAGCCTAAATTTAAGCGTTTATACCTTGATTTTTTTAAATATTAAGAAATAAAATATTTTTTGTGTGTGTGGGAGGGTCTGTGTATGTGCGCATGATGATAAATGCATTGTCTAAACTTAAGAATAGTGGTTTTTGGGCATTTAAAATCAGAAAATTGGCATTAGGAAGTTCTCATTGTAATTCTGTGAGTAAATGAAGGCAAATTTTCTAGTCCTTTTGACAGACTGATCACTGTATGCAAAAAAGGATTTAACGTGAGTACACTACTGACTGTGATAGAAAGTTTTGCTTACTTGTTTTGTTTTCTATAATTTAACTTTTATTTTAGATTTGGGGATACAAATACAGGTTTGTTGAATGTATATACTACATTATGCTGAGGCTTGGGATATGAATCATCCTGTCATCCAGGTACTGAGGATAATACCAACAGGTAGTTTTTCAGCAGCTTCCCCCTTCCCTACTCCTTCCCTCTAACAGACTCCACTGTCTATTGTTGACATCTTTATGGCCATGAGTAGCCAGTGTTCAGCCCCTTCTTATAAGTGAGAACAAACAATATTTGATTTTCTGTTTTTGCATTAATTCCTAGAGAATAATGTCTCCCAGCTGCATCCATGTTGGTGAAAAGGACCTGTTATCATTCTTTTTATGAGTGGATTCTTTTTATTGATGGTCACCTAGGAAGACTCTGTATCTTTGCTATTGTGAATAGTGCAGTGATCAACATATAAGTGCATGTGTCTTTTTGGTAAAATGATTTATTTTCTTTTGGATATATACCTAGCAATGGGTTGCTGGGTCAAATGTTAGTTCAGTTTTAAGTTCTGTAAGAAATCTCCAAACTGCTTCCTAGTGGCTAAATAAATTACATTTCCTCCAACAGTGTAGAAGCATTTCCTTTTCTCCACAGCCTCACCAGGATCTGTTGTTTTTTGACATATTAGTAACGACCATGTGACTTTTATAAAATGGTATCTCTTTGCAGATGTGATTTGTTTTTCTCTGATTTATGACATTGAGCACTTGTTCGTGGTTTTCTTTTTTTGTTTTTTTTTTTTGTTTTTTTTTTTTTTGTTTTTTGAGATGGAGTCTCATTCTGTAGCCCAGGCTGGAGTGCAGTGGTACGATCTCGGCTCACTGCAATCTCCACCTCCCGGGTTCACACCATTCTCTTGCCTCAGTTTCCCCAGTAGTTGGGACTACAGGCGCCCGCCACCACACCGGGCTAATTTGTTGTATTTTTAGTAGAGATGGGGTTTCACCGCGTTAGCCAGGGTGGTCTCGATCTCCTGACCTTGTGATCCGCCCGTCTCGGCCTCCCAAAGTGCTGGGATTACAGGATTGAGCCACCGCGCCCGGCCACTTCTTCATGTTTTTTGGCCTCTTGTATGTCTTCTTTCTAGGCATGCCTGTTCACCTTTCTTGCCCACTGTTCAATGGAGCTATTTGCTTTCAGTTTGTTTAATTATTTAGGTTCTTTATAAATTCTGGATATTCAATTTTTTTCAGGTGCATAGTTTGCAAATAATTTCTCTTATTCTGTGGGTTATTCATTTACTCCATTGATAGTTTCCTTTGTTGTGCAGAAGCTTTTAGTTTAATTAGATCCTACTTGTCAATTTTTGTTCTTGTTGCTATTGCGGACTTAATCATTCTATGATCATCTGATAATTATATTTTTCAACGAAAATATCTGTACAAATTTTGACTATGTTGAACGTAAATGTTTCTACTCCCAATGTAGTTATCTATATTTTTTTGTTGATTAGCATGTTGGTGCCTGTGTTATCAGCCTATATTTGGTTACATGCTTAATATGAGCCTGTGTCTTTTAAAATATGTTGTCAACTGTTAAAACCAAGCTAAAGAGTCTACAATATATAGGTTTTGGTGATTATGCACCTAGTGTACCAATCCACTTAAAAGGAATCTATAATTTTAAGGTTCTAACAGGAAAATACATTCATTTATTTATCATCTTGAGTGGAAATGACCCTTTCTGTCCAGGAAACTTCATTATTTTCTTAGGACTGCCTTGACAAATTACCACAAACTTGTGGCTCAAAACAACAAAAATTATCTCTGGAGGTTAGGTGTCTAAAATGAAGAATTGCTATTTCCATGGTCTCAGGAGGCTCTAGGTGACCATCATTTTCCTGCCTTTTTCTAAGCTTTAGGCTTGGCTGGCAGTCCTTGATCTTTGGCTTGTAGATTCATCACTTCAATTTCTACCTATGTTGTCAGTTGGCATTTCTGCTGTGTGTGCAACTGTCCCTTTCTCTTTGACTCTTAAAGAACATAGTCATATTAGATTAAGGATCCGCTTATTCCTGTATGAACTCATTATAATGTACATGTACATCTCAATTATATGCACAAAGATTATTACCTAGTAAGTTCCTATTCACAGTGGCAGAGGTTAGGATCTCCACATAATCTTTCTTTCTTTTTTTTTGAGACGGAGTCTCGCTCTGTCACCCAGGCTGGAGTGCAGTGGCCAGATCTCAGCTCACTGCAAGCTCTGCCCCCCCCGGGTTCCCGCCATTCTCCTGCCTCAGCCTCCCAAGTAGCTGGGACTACAGGCGCCCGCCACCTCGCCCGGCTAGTTTTTTGTATTTTTTAATAGAGATGGGGTTTCACCTTATTAGCCAGGATGGTCTCGATCTCCTGACCTCGTGATCCGCCCATCTCGGCCTCCCAAAGTGCTGGGATTACAGGCTTGAGCCACTGCGCCCAGCCTCTCCACATAATCTTTCTAGAGAACTCAGTTCAACCCATAACGTAAGCCATTATCTATCATTAAGCACATAAAGCACTGACAATGGAAAAGAGAAACTGAGAAATCCTTGACAAATTTTAGTAATCAATTAAATGACAAAAGACTCTGTGTAATATTTTTACACTCAAAGACTACTTGTGAAACCCCCTAAAAATGTGACAAAGATTCTCTATCATCTGTTGAGCTTCAGATTTGACAAAGCTATACCAACTCCAAATAAAATGTCATATTTTTTGGAAAATGTTATGCTTTCCATTCTTTGTTATGCCAAGTGGATATTTATGTGAATTATTTAAATAAATAAACTTTAGATAAAAAATAATTGTGTTATTTGTTAAACAATTAAATTCTCCACAAGCTTTTATAAGTAAAAGAAGAAGCATTCAGAAAAGGGGTGGGATGCCATGTCATATGAGGATTTATAGCCATTGTTTAGATATTTTTGGCATTTATTTAAGTTACGCAGGATTAAAGTAATGGGATGGAATCATGTTATTTTTATTTGAAAAGAATGGTTGTGTCTCCAATATTAAGAGCAAACTTTATGACATAAATCAGGAAACTACTCATTCTAGCAATCCAAGTTAGAGATTACGGGAGTCATTGAAAGGCCTTTAATTCTGGATATGTTATTAAGGCAGAACCAATAATTTTTCCATGGTGCAGTGGGTATAGATTTTAGGGTATGGAATAAAAGTTAAGAATAGTCCTGGAATAATCCAAGATTTTTGGCCTGACATAGTTACCACCAACAGAGAGAATGGATGAGACTGAGAGAAACTAAGACAAAATCAGGAATTTAATTTTGAACACATTACATTTGATATCTTGATTATTCACATACATATTTTGGATATGTTTGCGTGTAATTATTATTTAAAGCTCTTAGGTGGGAAGAAATAACCACACAAATCAGTGTAAACAAGGAGAGAAAAAGAATAAGAACTGAGCTGTGATGCATTTCAACATTAGTGCTGGTCATGGATAAGAGGAGGAAGAGGCAAAGATATAAGATGCAAAAACCCAAGTGAAGGAACAACATCAAGAAGGAAGGAGTAATGCATTATTTCAAATGAAAAAAAAAAAAACAACAACAACAACTTAGATTGACTTGTATTTGGTTGGATTAACTTGTATTTGGATTGGGGTGCTTTCCTCTCATGTGATAATTTAGCTAGATGGTGTCTGTATAGGTAAAGTTAATCTACTGTACCCAGAGGTAGTGGATTTTTCTGAATTCTTAAATCTGAGCCTTTTTAGAAACATTTGTATCCTCTTAAAACTGTAATTTTGTTTAATCTTCATATTCTCAAAAACAAAATTTGAATAATAACTAATATTTTGGGATAGGCATAAGACTTAGTTTCAAAATGTATATTGAGAGAAAGAGAGAGATAATTTTATTTACTACAGTGAAAATGATGCCTAAAATTCTTCTCAACTGTGAATAAATGACTCAGTCATAAGCATGGTGCTATGATTTGGTTCTCTGTTCCCACCTAAATTTCATGTTGAATGGTAATCCGAAATGTTGGAGGTGGGGCCTTGTGGGAGGTGATTGGATCATGGGTATGATTTCTAATAGTTTAGCCCTACTGTCTCATGATAGAGTTCAAAAGTGTGTAGCACCTCCCCTAGCTCTCTCTCTTCTTCCTGCTCCTGCCATGTATGAAGTGCTGGCTCCCAAATTGCCTTTCACCATATTGTCAGTTTCCTGAGGCCTCCCCAGCCATGTACAGCCTGCAGAATTGTGAGTCAATTAAACCTCTTTTCTTTATAAATTACCCAGTCGCGAGTAGTTCTTTATAGCAGTGTGAGAGTGAACTAATACACTTGGTTAGTTTAACAAACACTCTGCTGGGCTAGGAAATGTCTTATGTGCTGATTATAAATTGATGAGCAAAATTAACAACCCTTCACCTCAGAAGCACATTAATGGAGAAGGTAGATATTAAGCAAATAATGACACAAAGATATTCTTAGACATATGATGCGTTATAGATGCTTACAATGATTGGAATACAAGGAACTATGGAGATAAAATTTTGGTATTATTAAAATAATCCATCCAAAAATATTGACTATAAAATGTAAACTTCAAGATCATGGATAATTAGCCTTGAGATTACGGACAGACTTCAAATGACGTTAGTCTGAAATTGCATGCAAAATCTTGCAAGTGTGTGAATAAGCAATTTTCCCCAGGCAATTAGACTGATAGCTATCATCTATTGCCAAACAGTCCTTTGACCCTGAAAGTTTATAAAAAATACTCCAGAAGAATACTAAAATGTTATTTCTAACACCCTGCAGTTTCAAAACAACCAGATGTTTGGAAGCATGAGAACACATATACGGATGATTGACTAAGTTTCAGTTTCATATGGATGTTTTGACAGCAAGTTCTTGTTGTAAAAAATGCAAATTAGCTCATTAGTGTGGAGATAAAGCAATGAATGCTGGAATATGACCAGACATTAAGATTCATAGGATGAAATGAGGATTAAAATTCTCCTTACTTGAAGGTAGATAGATTTTTCTTAAGATTTTGTAAGAGAAGAGAATAAGCTGAGAGAATAAAAATTTTAGAAGGATTTAATAAAATATCCACTTCACTCAAACGTTGTTAAATTTTAAAATCAGCGCACAAATGGGTATTAATGCTTTGGTCAATGCACTTTATTTTTAGCTGTGGAAAACTATAATAATTTATAGAATGTTATAGAGAGTAATGGAACAGAAAAATACTTAAGGCTCCATTTTGTTCTTTTTCTTCTTCCTACACACCTATCAGCGAGGAAACAGGGTCTCTGCATTACATTACTTATCCACAAATATTTGTTTACTTATGTGCTATATACATGTCACTGTGCTAGAGGAAAGAACAAAACCAAAGAGAGGTAACCTTTAGTTACAGATTCCATTCTAATCTTAGTAGCTGGAGATTACCTTTAATGTTATAATTTATGTAGAGCTTTTGTTTTCTGAGATGAATGGCAGAGAATGTCTTAAGCCTGTTCAGTATATCTTCTTCATTGAACATCTCAGAAACGTTTCCTGAACCCAAATATCTATTCCTTGCTCAGAAGTATAAAAATATTTCTCCTAAATTTAAAATGCTGTAACATTCTAGTTCGTACCCAAATTTAGCCTTTAAATTTTTTTGAATGAGATTTTCTGTATAACCACTTTGCTATTTTTGGTAGTTTGGATTCTTCAGGATATTAATTTTCAGAATGAGTCACATCCAGGGCGCTGTCATAAAAGTTGGCACACCAGAACTAATGGAATTGGATATTAGAAACTTAGGAGATTGGACTGTTAATCTTTCTTCAAAATCGTTTATTTGTTCTGTATAAAATACAAATGCTTCATTGGTTACATTTTTAAGGACATATTTTATCTCTTATAAAATATGGTCTTTATTCAATGTAAAAACAAACAAAAAAATGTACACAGAACATTGTTTTAGAGGGTTGCTTTTGGGGGGCAGCCCTGTTTGTGTCTTCTCTCTTGATCTGGCATAAGACTTTATTCAGTTGTTCTGAAGATCACATTCCACAAAAATTCCCACATAGAAATTCATTAACTTAAAAATAAACTTCACAGGTAATAGAAAACTCTGAAAAATTAGCAATTTTTAAATTTATTACTGTGAAGGCTATTTGAGATAATTTGTAAGAAAACCAAGCTAGTCAAGATTAAGAAAACATTTAGCATACAATACCTAGTACTATAATATAGACCTTGTGTTACAATATCCAAAGATCTAGTTACTATAGCCAGTTCAGGCAAACATTTATTTCTGAATATTTTTCTCTGTAAGACAGATCAAAATGTTATATATTACCAGTTTTATGTCTGACCTAAGACAATTCAATTCAATTATCTAAATTGTATGTACATTTTTAAAAATTTCAGACCAGAACTTCATCTAATAAAATAATAAATACTTATGTCTTAAGTATTTCAAACATTTCAATCATGTTGTCATTGCATTAATAGGAATTTCAGTATATCAATGCTTAATACTTTAAGAATAAGCAAATCTCGAATGCCTGTTTATGCAACACTGAATGCTCCAGAAATTCAGACATAAGCTCATTAGAGAAATAGATGGAAACACACAGGGTGAGGAAAGCATTTTCTAAAAGATTCATAGTGAACAGCCTGGCTATGAGCTACTGTATTTTTCTTGTTTATAAATCTCTAAACATTTTGAGTTTGTTTGTCACCTCACAGTTTGATGAGGAGATAACTTTATTGGTATTTTAATTATAAATGATGTTAAAAGAAAAATTTCAAAAATATAAAAATAATCCTCCACATTTTGGTGACTGACAACATATGTAGATTTAAATTTTATTATTTCTGTGTTCTATTTTGTAAAATGAAATACTTGTAACCCTATAGCAAATTGCTTTCAGCAGCATATTCATAACATTATGTTGAACATAACATCATGTGGATCTCTCTTGTGGAGAAAAGCTTGTAAAGAATAATCAGTACTAAGAACTCTTTAGCTCTGTATATACAAGGTTTAAAATTATCTTTATACAATATTTGTATCACATTCAGTCATTTCTGGAGGTTCTAGTTAGCCAGAATATTGTAGAGAGAAAAATGTATATATATTTTTTCCAATTGCAAACTTAGAACAAAAAAAAGACTAGTGAAAAGGTTTTATAAATTAATAATATATAAATATTTTAATTTATATTTATTAACATGATTATAAAATATGTTACTAATTAGGACATTTTTGCAGTAAAATATTAATATCTTCTTTGAAGAAAAAAGTATAATATAATAATACATGTAAGTTTGTATTGTCAGCACGTCAATTTATGGAAGCCTTACTCTATCACTATTTCCAAGAGTGATAATAGAGGAAGAATAATAAGAGTCAGAGAGCTAAAATTTCCTTTCATTTTCAGAAGAAACATTGGCCATTATAATTTTGCCTCTATTTGGAGATAGTAAAAGTTTATTGTTGTTTTAAAAGGATTAGTAGTTCTTCCCTTCTACTCTTTATGATTGGGGGTTAATAATATACCAGAAAAAGATATTAAATATCAACTTAATATAATTAAAATTTGCTTAACCTTAAAGTCTCATCTTGTACTTGTAGATTTCTTATATTTAGTGGAGGCATTATACACATAGCAAAATATCATTTAAAGGTGAGTAAATCAAAGAAATATTACCTTCTGGGGTATAGTGATCACATAAAGGAGATACACCTCTGGATTGGCTAGATTGTACATCACAGACAGGCTCCATCTGACCCCTTTACTGTGTAAGAACTGGCTAGACCCAGGTGGGGCAGTCTCCCCAGCCAGAAAAGTTCTTTTTTTTAATCTAAGTAATAATTTCTTTTTGATATTTATTAAAATATTTATCATTGTGCATCCATGGTCTACATTTTCAAAAATCTGTGATGTGAATTAACATTGGACCTAGATCTTCCACTTTGTTTTTATTATAGCTTGTCAAAATTAAAAAAGAAAAATCACTTTGAATGAAGCATATTTATGTAACTGGTCAAGTAGTTTTTAATTCGATGGAAATTCATAATGAAAGAAATATAGTTTTCTTTATTTTTATGAACAATTAACTCACTGTTGTTGGAGAAAGACTGAACTATTACCAAACAAAGGAAAAAGAAAAGTAAGCACCACCAAAAACAAACTACAGCATTTCCTCCTCTAATTAATAAATTATGAGATTTAAAGGAAAACACAATACGCAATTTTCACATTAATTTTCATTCAACTCCAAACCTCAAAAGACGACAGCTTCCTTAGAATAGTTGGAAAACCTTTTTTATATACTAGGCTTGTAATTCTTCTTATCATTATGTCATGTATCCTCATGTTTGTTATCTAATAGATGTAAATTGATAAAATCTAGTTTAACTTAAAAGTATATAGCTATATGTGATATAACAGGGGAACAGGAATTATGAAGTGTTGGAAGAGTCCTTAGATAGAGCCAAATTACTGAGAAGAACCATTATTTTGCTGATCAGAATTAAGTTATAATCATAGAAATGAACCATTCTTTAACTTCCATATATCTTTCCTCATAATGTTAATTTATTGGGTTGCCTTACATAGGGTTTAGTTCAGCACCTCTTCTCATAACTATGAACTTCCCTGGCAATGGAAGTCATCGCTAAACATTACATTCTAAATTCTTGATTACTCTGATATGCTTTCCATAATACAAATTTAAGGTGCAAGTTAGTGTAAAAATATAAGAGAAGACAGAAATAGTACAGACCTCTAATCATAGTCCAAATAAATCTTACTTTCAAATAGAGGGTATTGAGTCTCTGAAATTGAATGCATTGAATGAGAAAAACTAATGGTTTTTATTTTTGAAAATTTTCTTTCACTTTTAATTAACAATTGTATATATTTATGAGGTACAATTTGATATTTTGATGTTTACTTTGTGGAATGAATCAAACTAATAAACATATCCATTATATCACATACTTATTAACTTTTGTGGTGAAGACATTTTAAATTTCATTTTTAAACAATTTTAACACAATACATTATTATTAGTTATTGACACTATTCTGTGCAATGCATCACTACAGTTTATGCTTCCCATCTAGGTGAAACTCTGTACTCTTTGATTAATATTTTCTTTTTCCCTTCCCTCCCATCCCAAGGTCTCTGGTAACTACTGTTACACCGTCTAGAATTATGAATTTGATTTACTTAGATTCCACATATAAGTGAGATCTTACAGTATTTGTCTTTCTGTGTCCGGCTCATTTTACTTAGCATACTGCCCTCCAGGTTCATCCATGTTTTGGCAAATGACAGAATTTATTCTTTTATAAGGACTGAATACTTTTCTGTTGTATGTACATACACTCCACATTTTTATTCTATTCATCATCAATGGGCACTCAGGTAGTTTCCAAATCTTAAATATTATAAATAATGCTGCAATGAACATGGAAGTACAAATATCTCTTCCACCTGCTGATTTTTTATCATTTGGATGTATACCCAGTAGTGGGATTGCTGGATCACATGATAGTTCTATTTTTTTTTTTTCCTTTTTTAAGGAACCTCCATATTGTCTTTCATAATATCTATACTAATTAACATTTCTACCAATAATATGCAAGTCTCCTCTTTTCTTCACATCTTCTACAACTGTTATCTTTCATCTTTTTGATGATAGCCCTTCTTACAAGGGCTTATCAGTCTGAGGTGATATCTCATTGTGGTTTTAGTTTTCATTTCCTTGGTGATTAGCGATGTTGAGTATTTTTCACATATCTGTTGGTCATTTGTATGTCTTCTTTTGAGAAATGTCTTTTCAAGTCCTTTGCTCAGTTTTCAGTCTGATTGTTTTCTTTCTATAGAGTTGACTTACTTACATATTTTATATATTAGCTCCTTAACAAATGTATGCTTTTCAAATATTTTCTCCCAGTTTGTGAGTTGTCACTTCATTTTATTAATTTCTTCTGTTTAATATTTAATCAAAGTAGTTATACTTAAAATAGAAGAGGTTTCAGATAAAAAGCAAAAATCAAATAAGCAAATACAGTTGTCCCTCGGTATCCATGAGGCATTGATTGGTTCCAAGATTCCCTGCAGATATCAAAATTCATGCATACTCAATCTCTTATATAAAATGGTGTAGTATTTGTATATAGTACTATGCATATCCTCCCATCTGCCTTAAGTCATCATTATATTACATGTAATACTTAATACAGCAGCCGGGCGCGGTGTCTCACGCCTGCAATCCAAGCACTTTGGGAGCCTGAGGCGGGTGGATCAGGAGGTCAGGTGTTTGAGACCAGCCTGACCAACATGGTTAAACCCCTTCTCTACTAAAAATACAGAAATTAGCCGGGTGTGCTGGCACACACCTGTGATCCCAGCTACTCGGGAGACTGAGGCAGAAGAATGCCTTGAGCCTGGGAGGCAGAGGTTGCAGTGAGCCGAGATTGCACCACTGCACTCCAGCCTGGGCAACAGAGTGAGACTCTGTCTCCAAAAAAAAAAAAAAAAAAGGCATAAAAGTTAAGAAAATAGTTGTTACACTGTATTGTTTTAGGAATAATGACAAGGAAATAATATCTGTACATGTTCAGTACAGACACAACTTTTTTTGCTAAGTATTTTTGATCCAGGTGTGGAATCCATGGATGCAGAACACATATATATGTAGAGTCTACTGTATTAACTATGTAATTCCTGTAGTAACAACATCAAATATGTAAAACAAATGGTAAGAGGATACTGATTTTTTATTTGTTTATTTATTGATTTATTTTCCATGCAAGTTACTAAGTAAATTTTAATCTTATTTAAAAAATGAGATTTATAAACTAAAATGCAAATTATTAGGTTTTCTGTAATGGACAAAAAGCTTTAGGGCCCCTGGGTAAGTTTCAGTGGTCCTATGTTGCAGTAAATGTTTTAATTCAAATGTTGGTATTTCTACTTTGCTCATTTACAATGATTTCAAAATGTCAAAAATACAAAGGTCAGTCCTTAGTTGACCCCTAATATTATTAAGATTGTTTTCAAGTGGTAAACCTAAGGCATAGCATCCTATTTCTGTACAGCCACAACTATACAGGTCCATGAACACCAAACACCATTTAAAAGTACACATACAGATGTACATCTACATACTACACACACACAAATTTGTAGAGTGGCAGCAAAATCTGCTGTCAGTAATTATGGATTTCAATAATAATAGCAAACCATTTCAAGGTTGACTTTATATTGATTTTAATTTTATTTGTTATTTATCAATGTGGCAATGGTATTAAAGAAAAATATGTGTTTCCAAAGAAAATTCAGTACATTAAGGCAAACAATAGTATTATTTATAAACCAAACAAAAATAAACCAGATAAATGAAGCTTTGTTGAAAATGCATACCCTTAAATGTAAAATTGATAAGAGAATATGTTAAGATCAAAAAATGCTTAAATAGAGTTGTTGTTTTATTCAAAATAATCAATACAGGTCCAAAGTCCCTATGCATAACTTATCAAGCTGTATCAAACCCAGTTACCCAATTATGTAACACTTTCTCTATTTTGTATTTTGTTTTTACAGTAATTTTTATTTTACAAAGTAAAGAATAAAAAGAAAAAGATGTGTATTCCTTTTGTTAATCTAATCTTTTATGCATTAATTTTTTTCTTTAAATGTGATCTACATAATTACTGAATTCAGAGGTCCTGCCAAAAGTATTGTGGTTTATATTTTTGGCTTTCTCTCCATAGCTACTCGTTTATTATATTAAATAGAAGACAAATTTTTTTTGATCACTAATTGCCAATTGTTAATTAAATGTGAAATACCATACTAATATTTCCTCTATATTTGTAAGTTCAATAATTGAATAGAAGGGATATAACTTTGCTTCTTTTTATTAAATCTGTATCAGAAATGTCTCCTATTTTAGATTAAGAATAGTTATATATAATATAAATTGTTAATGCATAATGACTTTAACATTAATTTATAATTAGAATTTAGAATTCATATCTTAAAACTTCAATTGAGATTTCTTCCTATTTCCAGACAATTCTGTTATATACGGGTGAGGTATTTTATTGATGAAAATGCAAATGCTTGCTCTGTATTGTGCATGAAAGGTCAAAGCAATTTTATATCTGCTTCTACAAAATATTTTACTTCAAATAAATCTCTGGATTAATACTTTATTGGGATAGATTTATTTCCTAAATTTTATTTTTTAGAACTTTGCCCTTTCAATTTTAACTCGTACTAAGAAATTACATTCTGCCTCTTCTCCTGAAATAGGAAAATGTCAGGGAAGGGAGGTGACTGTCAACACAATAATAAAACCTGAGAATTCTGGTGCACTTCAGATAAGCATCCAGGCTTACATGTGTTTATCAGGTTTGAATTAAATATTCAATATTTCATCAATTAGTAGCACAAAAGCCATTGTATTTTGATGTGCTGTACTAAGGTGATTATGATATATTAGATGTACTCTTAAAACTTAAAGAAGTAGAAAAAAATTGATTTTTGATGAACATACTTGATATGACACATTTTTAATAAAATGAAGTAAATGTTACTGCACATTTGTAATAAATTTATGATTTAAAAATGTAAGTAAATGATTATAGTGGTCCCGTTTCTGGTTGAGGAGCTATATATTTGGGATCAAAGTGCATCAACTGTTCAAAGAAACAAGTTAAATAACTAGAATAAAGAGTAGAAAATGACTGACAAATACTAAATGTTCACTATAGAAGTCCAGTAGCCTCCTCTTACACAGTTTTATTTTCATAGTTTCAGTTATTTGTGGTCAATCAAAGACTGAAAAGTACAGTAAGATGTTTTGAAAGAGAAAAAGAAAGGTTGAGAGGCAGGGGCATCACATTCAAATAAATTTTATTATATTGCTATATTTGTTCTATTTTATTATTAGTTGTTATTGCTAAGTATTACTGTTAATCTCTTACTGTGCCTAATTTATAAATTAAACTTCATTAAAGATGTGTGTGTGTGTATAGGAAAAAACAGCAGTTTCAGGTATCTACTGGGGGTCGTGGAATGTATCCTCCACAGATAAAATGGGACTACTACCGTATCATTATTTCTATTTTAAAAATGATTCAGTTGAGGTTTACACAGGGTAAGTATTCGCAAAGAGTAAAAACTTCATCTGAATTAAAGTTATTTGCAATAATGATAAGTATTGTGGTGATGATGATAATTGTCATCATGGAAATGGTGATAATGCTAATTACTATTTATCAAGACATATGTCTGACAGAAAGTGCTGAGAGATTTATGCACAGTATGTCATACATCTGATATCTGATTCTGATATCTCTATTCTGTTTTATTGATTTTTTCTATTATTTAGTCAATATCATTGTCTCTTGATAACTGTAGCTTTATAGAAAGTCTTGGAATAGGGTAGTTTCAGTTCTTCAACTTGTTCTTCAGTATTGTGTTGCCTATTCTAGTTTTTGTCCAAATGAAATTTATCAGCAGTTTGTTGATATCCACACAATATCTAGCAATATCTAGCAGAGATTTTAATTGAGATATTTAATCTATACATGAAAAACAGATGGAGATAAATGATACTTAACAATGTTTAATTTTCTTACTGTGAATATAAAATATCTATTTAGCTCTTTTTGAATTCTTTTATCAGAGGTCATAGTTTTTCTCATATAGATCTGATACATATTTTATTAGGTTACTAAATATTTAAACTTTTTGTTTAAATATAAAAGTTATTGTGTTTTCCCTAGCACTTTGGGAGGCCGATGAGGGCAGATCACGAGGTCAGGAGATCGAGGCCATCCTGGCTAACTCGGTGAAACCCTGACTCTACTAAAAAAAAAAAAAAAAAAAAAAAAATTAGCTGGGCATGGCGTGAACCCGGGAGATGGAGTTTGCAGTGAGTCGAGATAGCACCACTGCACTCCAGCCTGGTCAATAGAGAGTGAGACTCTACCTCAAAAAAACAAAAAAGGTATTGTGTTTTTAACTTAAAACTCTAATTATTCATGCTGTGCTATAAGCAAATAATTGATTTTTTTATATTAACATTAGAAGTGGCCACTTTGCTTTAGTCACTAATTCATTCCAGGAGATTCTTGACAATTTGTTTTATGATTTTCTACATAAACAATCATATTATCGGTGAAAAAAAAGTTTTATTTTGCCTTTCCCAATCTGTATATCTTTTATTTCCTTTTATATTCTTATTGATTTCTAGGACTTACAGTATCATGTTGATTATAGTTAATGCAAAAGCATATCTTTAAAACTGAAAAATATCCCAGTTCTCATCATTATGATGTTAGCTGAATGTATACTGCATATATTCTTTATCAATTCTATAAATTCTCCTCTTCCTAGTTACTGACTGTTTTTGATTATTTGTTTGTTTTATCATGAATAGGTATTGAATTTTATCAGTTTTTTTTTGCATCTATGTATATGATCAGATGATTTGCCACTTTAGTCTGTAAATGTGATTAGTGATATTTATTGTTTTTGAAATGTTGAACTAATCTTGCATGGATGGAATCAATATATCCCACTTGGTTGTGATATATAATGTTGTTATATTTGATTTGCTAATAATTTGTTGAGAATATTTGTAGCTATGTTCAGAAGAGATAGTGTTCTATAACTTTTCTTTCTTGCAATGCTTCTACCTAGTTTTGGTATGAGGCTAATGTTGGTTCCATAGAGGAGTTAGGAAGTATCCCCTTTACTATCCATACCTGAAAGAAATGGTAGAGAATTGATTTTCACTATTCCTTAGTGATTTTCTGCTTGTTGGATCTGACAATTACTAATAGAGCAATGTTTTTAAAACTTAATTTTTAAAAAAATAAATCTATTTAAAAACTTAAAATAAAAACTGTACTGGTTGCCCTAATGTTTGCAGTGTAGATTTACAATTGATTCAAGTCTACTCTTATGAAAACCATACTGCTTCATGGGTAGTACAGATATCATAAAACACAGTGTCCCAATACCTCCCTCCTACCACTTAATAAAATGGTCACTCGTTTTTCTTATTCATAACTTATAATGATGTAACATATTGCTGGTATTGTTATTTGGGAAAAACTGTTATCTGTTAGATCAATAAAGAATGAGAAAACAAAAGATCTTATTTTATCTTCATTTAATATCTAGTGCAGACACTCACATTAGGTAGATCTGAGACTCTGGCTTTTATGATTTCTTTCTCTCTGAAGAATTTTTCAACATTTCTCAAGTCGAATGGTTACAAATTTAATCAATTTTTCATTTGTCTGAGGATGTTTTTATTTCTCCTTCATTTTGAAGGATAATTTTCTAGATACACAATACACAATTTCAATTTTGTTTTTATTTTTCATTCAGGACCTTAAATATTTCACTCCATTTTATTATTGCTTTCATGGTTTCTCAAGAGAATCTGATGCAATTCTTACCTTTGTTTCCCTATAGGTAAGAGATGTTCTTTTCAGCAATATTTTGGTATTATCTGAGTAAGAGTATACTCTGAGGTGGGCTCAAACTAAGCTTAGATCTATGATTATTTAGGTATGACTAATTTAGTTAAATGTAAAATGTTAGTAAGAATAAGAGAATAGAAGGGATTAAGTAGAAGAACTGCAGTATCTAAATGTTAAAATAAAATGTATAGAAAAATGAAGGGAGATGTTAATGAATACAAAATTTAAAGGACTGAAATCAGAGAAAATAAAAGAAATAAAGTTTTTAATTCACTGTATTTCTATACTTGTAAGTACAACTTTATGCATTGGTTTTTAATGTAGAGTAAGTATTCAAAACAAAAATGTATTTACTTAAGCCTGAGGGTTTGGGAAGTTTTGTTTTGCCAAGTAGAGGTATCATATTTAAATGGCTCTCTCCATTAATTTTACTATCAGTGACTACTATGAACTGAATTTTGTCTTCTCAAAATTTTTATGTTGAAGCCTTAACTCCCCATGTGGCTGTATTTAGACAGGCCCATAGGAGGCAAGTAATGTTAAATGACGTCATAAGGATAGGGTCCTGATCAGATAGGATTCATGACTTTATTTTAAAAAGAAGAGAAAACAGATAGATCTCTCTCTGTCTCTCTTTCTCTCTCTCTTTCCCCTGCATGCAGGAAAGGCATTGAAAGGCATTGTGATGATATAATGAGAAAGTATCCACCTCCAAGCCAGGAAGAATGCCCTCACCAGACTGAATCCTGCTGGACCTTAAATTGGGACTTTCTGTTTCTAAGAGGGTGACAAATAAATTTCTGTTGTTTGAGACACACGGTTAATGGAAGTTTGTTATGACAGCACTAGCAGATTAATACAGTAACAATCCCTCAATAAATACATCTAAAATAAGCATACATACCAACTAAAATAGTAATGGTTTCTTAGAAATCTGCTTAATTGAGTATGCTAGCTATGACAGGGTATCATGTGTTAATATTTTTATCTTCTTAACTAGCTTTTCCTGGGTAAAAGTTAAAATATTGTTTTCCAAAATTTGTACTCTACACTCTGCTACTGTTGAGTATTATTTCATACTATTTCTATAATGCATAATATGGGCCTTGACTTTAGAATTATGTGTGGTAGAAGAAATACTGTAGGATTGTAAATCAATAGCTTTAAGTTTTAACTCTAGATATGTTATTATTAATTGTGTGAGGTTAGACCAACTTTGAAAATTCTACTTTTTAAGTGTGTGTGTATATACATATATATATATATTCTTATTTAAAATCAATAGATTGGCTTTGATATATCAGATCACTTCCAAATCTAAAATTATATAATTATGCATGTCTCCTTGAACACTTCTAATTAGGAAATTTTCATTATATTTTTGCCAATATAACATTCTGTTCTATTTTTTTTTCAGCTTCCACAGTCAAGTTTCAGTTATATTTTAGTTACACATAGACATTTCACAGCATATGGCAATCCAACAGTTGAATGTCACTACTAAGTAATGTTAAATCATGGAATGGATTTAATATATGCTCTATACAAAATGCGATTACAATGTTTTGTGCGTGCTTCCTGCTTCTGATCCTGGTTGAATTCCCTTTTTCTTAACCTAACTACATTAAAGCAGTTAGGTTGTAAGTAGTCTGGCTCCTGGTTAAAAATCCATGACAGATTTTACAAGCCCAAGCACAGGCAATTTACAAAGGCGTTACCTGGCAGGATTCACAGGGCAAAGCTGTCTTCCCTACACCAGACATGTTGCACAGTCTGTGCACTGCATTCTTTGGAAGGAGTTACAGTCAAGGACTCAGACAATCTGACAGATCATGATTTTCCCATAGCTGTATTCCTAGCCTATTGGTTTTCTTTTCTAGCTCTCTTTATTTGAGATTTGGCAGAGGTCTTCTTCAGGCTTCTCTACTGAAGCCTTCTTACAGGGTAGGAGGGAGTAGGTAGAAGGGAAAACCTAAAAGATGCTTCCTCCCATTCTGACATTTTCATTTCTAGCACTCCACTACCCAGTACTTTTCCACTGCCACCACTCCATGACCACCCATAAACCACCAAGGTCCACACAACTGCCTGAGCCTTTTTTTTTTTTTTTTCCAGGGTGAGGGTTCTTCCTCAATGAGATAACTTCTATGTCTCTGTTAATCCACCTGACCCTCCACTGGTATGCTTTTCTATGGAGTAACATGGAACAGGGAGTCAACACGTTTTCCTGCTTTAAAATATGCTTAGATCATTCCAGTAAGCGATTAAAGGCTAAGTTCTTTACTTTTTTTGGTGTTGCTTTAATTGGCTACTCTGACACCAGACAGCTCAGCACTTCTGGCATGCTTTATTTTTTATTTTTATTTTTTCCTTCTCAGTCTCTCTCCCCCATTTCCAGCTCAGCTGAGCTCTTGACAGCCTCAGAAGATGAGTCCATCCATGGTTTATCCAACCTGCATTTTCTTTTTAGGCAAATGTAGATAGGAAAGCTCTAATTATGCTTAGAATATCTCTTGCTGTTTTGTTTTCTTTTATTTTCTCACAGATTCAATATTTTTATTTCTAACTCTTGTGTTTGAGGTTAGAGCTCTACTGAAATAGTGGTAAAGGGATTTGTCTGATGTTTTTCCAATGGTTACACTGGATTTTTGGGTTGGAGAGGAAGACCACAAAGGTGAAGTGTCATTTTCAATGCCACAGATAAAGAATAGGTGCTATTATTTTGACTTATCACTGATGCTGTGACATATTAATCATTGTTCTTTTAAATTCTGTCTGATATTTCCAACACCTGTGTCATATCTAAATGTGTTTCAGATGATAGCTTTGCCTCTTCAGACATGTTTTTTGTTTGTTTGTTTTGTTTTTGCCTTTTGGAATGCCTTATAATTTTTTTTGTGAAAAACCAAACATGTTGTACAGGGTAATATTTATTGAGATAAATAGGCTGAAACCTCTAAAGAGCAAGATTTTATATAATTTGTTCTAGAAGTTGAAAGGTGTTTAAAGTTTATTGTCATTATAGGCACCAGAAATTTGAATTGCTTTGGTGACTTAGGGAGACATTATAGAACTATCTATATAAATTTTATTTTATTTAGCGGGCCTGTCTTCTGGGGCTATGCCCTTCAGAAATATTTTGTCCCTTTTTTTCCCCCTTCTTGCCTCCTAGTTTCTTCCTGGGTAATACTGTTTGCAGACTCTTCAAAGTCCTCTTCCCTGTTGACTATGGCTTGTATTTATTTATATTTTTCTTAGGTGAGACAGGAAGGCTAGAGATAACTGGTTTGGTGTGGAAGTTCGTTACTCTATTAGGTTAAGGTTTTCAGATTCCACTGTGGTGAAGTACTTTCCCCTGGAAATCAGGCCTTTGTTAGGGTAAAGAGTCTGGGTAGGTTTCAGAAAGGCTGCTTTTTTCTTTTTCTTGGTGATTTTACCTGGGGAGCTTTCTCTGATCCCCTTGAAAATCTTTTCAGATACATGAAGAAAAAAAAAATCTGCAAGTATGTAGGAAATCACCAGGAATACAGATCCCAGGAGTTTTTCAGTCTCATGCTAGTCTGCATTCAGCTTCCAGTAACTTGTCAATACACTGCTGATATTCCTACGAGTTTATGGCAAATGGTTGCGTCTGTGCCACATAAGCAGATCTCAGTTGTGACTGTCTGGATAGATCCAACTCTCAAGAGTTGGCGTTAGTGATTTACTCTGCAATCTCATTCTCTTACGCATCTAATAAAGTTTGTTGATGCATATCATGTGGCCACTACTGATATCGATATTTATTCTGAAAGTCAGTCTATTTCTTATTGTAAAGTTAGGACTAACTTCTAAACACTTTGCAAGTCACAGCTGAAATCAAAGGCAGCACATCCTGTTTTTTAATCAAAATACATCTTGAATTTATGTATTTTATCTCTATATTTACAATCACTTTTCTTTCCCAAGCAAACATCTTTCATCATGGTACAGTGCATCCTCTACTAGGTATCTTTATGCTCTTTATTCCATTCTCCAGGTAAGAAGTGGATTGATATTTCAAATAATGTCAATTCACTGGTAGCACTCTCAAATTATTTCACATTGAATTCTAAAATCTCTTGCACTAGTAGACAATCCTGTCTTATTCCTGTATAGTTCAATACCACCAATTGCCATTTATTCCAAACCTCTGCTCTTACTCCTTTTAACATGGCTATTTTATTCTTTTCATATAAATATCTGCTTAAATCTAATTTCTTAAACAGTGCTTCTTTGACTACTTGAACCAAGAACCCCCTGTATCCTAGAAATCAAACATGTTTAGCCTGTATCATATTTATTTATCATTTACTCTTCCTCTAAAGGGGAGTACAGTGACAAAAAAGGGATCTTTTCTGGCTTGTTCAGCATCATATTCCTACACTTAAAACAGCAAATACAGAGTAGGTTTTGAATAAATATATCATTGATGAATGAATTGTGCGCATCTTCCTAACATTTTTAAAAATTGTATATTTTAATCCTTTCTCATTAATACACTGAGTTTGATCCACTGAATTTTCTTTCCTTTAGGGCAAAGCTCTTTCCTGCATTGGCATGTCTTATTTCTCCTTGCTCTTGTTACTCCATCACAATATACATTTTTTTTTTTTTCCCAACTAGACTGGTTCTTTTTGATGTCCTATGATTTAACTTTGAGGAATTATTTCTGTCTCATATAAAACTCCTAATAGGGGTTCTTGGGGGAAATTAGTAGCTTCACAGTCATCCATGACCTAACCCCTTTTCCTCTTTCTCTTCTTACTTTTTCAACATATGGCTCCCATTTCATGGTTTAAGATGATTGCTTCAGATCTAACATCACAATCACATGAGAGGTAGAGGATAAAGGAGAGAAACTTCTCTTTCTCTTCCTCTGCTAGAAGTTGCTCAAGGTAGCCACTATGAATGTCAAAGAAAATATATAAAGTCAGTCTTTATTCTGAGTGCTCACGTGCTCATCTAATCTCTAGGAGTTCTACTGCAAAGAAGGAAATGGAAATATATTTGTGGAATATCAAGTAATCTCTGCCATTCTATTTAAATATATTATTTTTAGTATTCTCTATTTTAGTATTATATCTTAATATCAACACTTTTAGACAATTTTTGAACATGATTTTTCTTTTTTGTTGTTGTTGTATTTCACCTTTCTTCTGCTCTATGATAAGACCTATTGTGTCATTGAAAATGAATTCTTTTCATATTTTCGACATTGCCTCACATGGTATCTCAGATAAAGTAGGCACCTTTAAGATATTTATTTATTGAATAGAAACAATGGGAAGAGATATAGTTATTTATTTTATAATGCATTTAATTTTATAGTCTGTATTAGTCTGTTTTCATGCTGCTGATAAAGACATACTGGAGACCGGGCAATTTACAAAAGAAAGAGGTTTAATGGACTTACCATTTAATGGACCTACAGCCCTGCCGAGGGATCAAAGTCATGGGAGAAGGTGAGACGCACATCTCA
Source organism: Piliocolobus tephrosceles (assembly GCF_002776525.5). Lineage (NCBI taxonomy): Eukaryota > Metazoa > Chordata > Mammalia > Primates > Cercopithecidae > Piliocolobus > Piliocolobus tephrosceles. Next base: position 51,662,477 of record NC_045434.1, on the reverse strand, counting down.
CACGATGGCAGACAAGAAAGTTTGCACAGGGAAACTTCTCTTTATAGAACCATTAGATCTCATGGGACTTATATCACAAGAACAGTATGGGAAAGACCTGGTCCCATAATTCAGTTACCTACTACCAGGTCCCTCTCATGACATGTGGAAATTCAAGATGAGATCTGGGTGGGGACACAGCCAAACCATCTTATGCCACCCCTGGCCCCTCCATCTCACATCCTTACATTTCAAAACCAATCATGCCTTCCCAACAGTCCCCCAAAGTCTCAACTCATTTCAGCATTAACTCAAAAGTCCATTCCAAAGTCTCATCTGACACAAGGAAAGTCCCTTCTGCCTATGAGGCTGTAAAATCAAAAGCAAGTTAGCTACTTCCTACATACAGTGGAGGTACAGGCATTGGGTAAATACAGCCATTCCAAATGGGAGAAATTGGCCAAAACAAAGAGGCTACAGATATCATGCAAGTCTGAAATCCAATGATGCAGTCAAATCTTAAAGCTTCAAAATCATGTCCTTGATTCCATGTCTCACATCTGGGTCATGCTGATGCAAGAGATAGCTCCCATGACCTTGGGCAGTTTCCCTTGTAGCTATGCAGGGTATAGCCCCCTTCATGGCTGTGTCATGAGCTGGTGTGGTATGGCTGTGGCTTTTCCAGTCAAATGGTGCAACCTGTCAGTGGATCTACCATTCTGGAGTCTGAAGGATGGTTGCCCTCTTTCCACAGATCCATTAGGTGGTGCCCCAGTAGGGACTCTCTAGGGGGATTCTGACCCCACATTTCTCTTTTGCATTGCTGTAGCAGAGGTTCTCCATGAGGGCTCCACCCCTGCAGCAAAATTCTTCCTGGACATCCAGGCATTTCCATACATCCTCTGAAATGTAGATAGAAGTTTCCAAATGCCAGTTCTTGACTTCTGTTTACTTGCAGGCTCAAAACCACATGGAAGTTGCCAAGGATTTTGGCTTGTACTGCACCCTCTGAACCCATGGCCCAAGCTCTATGTTGGACCCTTTCAGCTATGGCTGCAGTGGCTGGGAAGGGCACCAAGTCCCTAGGCCGTATACAGTACAGGTATCCTGAGCCTGGCCCATGAAACCACTTTTTATTCCTAGTCCTCAGAGTTTGTGATGGGAGGGGCTGCCCTGAAGACATCTGACATGCCCTAGAGGCACTGTCTTCATTGTCTTGGGGATTATGATTTGGCTCCTCCTTACTTATGCACATTTCTGTGGTCACCTTGAATTTTCCCTCAGAAATAAGGTTTTCTTTTTTATCACATTGTCAGGCTGCAATTTTTCCAGACTTTTATGCCATGTTTCCCTTTTAAAACTGAACGGTTTAACAGCATCCAAGTCACATCTTGAATGCTTTGTTGCTTATAAATTTATTCTGCCAGATACCCTAAATCATCTCTCTCTAGTTCAAAGTTCCACAAATCTTTAGGGCGGGGCAAAATGCCATCACTCTCTTTGCTAAAACATAACTGGAATCACCTTTGCTCCAGTTCCCAACAAGTTTCTCATCTCCATCTGAGACCATCTCAGTCGGAACTTCATTGTTCATATCACTCTCAGGATTTTTGTCAAAGCCATTCAACTGGTCTCTAGGAATTTCCAAACATTCCCACATTTTACTGTCTTCTTCTGAGCCATTCTAACTGTTCCAACCGTTGCCTGTTACCCAGTTCCAAAGCTGTTTCCACATTTTGGGGTATCTTTTCAGCAGCACCCCACTTTACTGTTAAAAATGTACTGTATTAGTCCATTTTCATGCTGCTAATAAAGATATACCTGAGACTGCGCAATTTACAAAAGAAAGAGGTTTAATGGACTTTCAGTTCAACATCGCTGGGGAGGCCTCACAATCATGGCAGAAGGTGGAAGGCATATCCCACACAGTGGCAAATAAGAGAAAAGAGCTTGGGCAGGGAAATTTCCCATTATAAGACCATCAGATCTCATGAGATTTATTCACTATAATGAGAACAGTACAGGAAAGTCCTACCGCCATAATTAAATTCCCTCCCACCAGGTCCCTCCCACAGCATGTGGGAAATCATGATGAGATTTGGGGAGGGACACAGTCAAGCCATATAATGAAAATTTTTTTTTAATTTCTTCATATTACTATTTCTATAACCTTTTATATTATTCTTATTAAAATAATAAAATCCATATGGTATCTTTTAAGGAAAAAGCTATATTTTGTGAAAAATATTATTTTATGTACTATAATACTAGACATGTAAATGACAATGTAAAAGTTTATTTTAATTTACTATGTAACATTTATTGCATCAACTATAATACATTTACAACTTTTTAATTAATTAATTTTTATCTTACATAAATCATTTATTTATTTATTTATTTTTATTTCAACTTTTACCTTAGATATGGGAAAAAATGTGCATATTTTTACATAGGAATATTCTTTGATTCTGACGCTTGGTGTATGGATCCCATCACCCAGGTTATGAGCATCGTACCTGATAAGTAGTTTCTTAGTCAATACCTGATAAGTAGTTTCTTAATCAATACTCCATCCTTTAGTAATTCACAGTGTCTACTCATCCCATATTTTTGCCCATGTGTGCTCAATGTTTAAGTCCCACTTACAAGTGAGAAGATGTAATATTTGGTTTTCTGTTCCTGTGTTAATTCGCTTTGGATTATGGCCTCCATCTCCATCCATTTTGCTGCAAACGACATGATTTCATTCTTTTTTTACGACTGTTTAGTAGTTCATAGTGTATATGTACCACATTTTCTTTATCCAATCTACCATAGATATGTGAGTAGTACAGTGTTAAACATCTGAGTGCAGGTGTTGTTTTGGTAGCATTATTTATTTTCTTTGAGTATATTCCCAGCTCTGTTTTAAGTTCTTTGAGAACTCTCTAGGCTGCCTTCTACAGTGGATGGGCTAATTTACATGCCCACCAATAGCTTATAAGCTTTCCCTTTTCTCCACTGCCTCAGTAATATCTGTTGTTTTTCAGCTTTTTCATAGCTATTCTGACTGGTGTGAGATTATATCTTATTGTGATATTAATTTGCATTTCTCTTATTATGAGTGATGCTGAGCATTTTTTCATTTTTTTCATGTTTGCTTGTCACTTGTATGTCTTCTTTTGAGAGATGCCTGTTCATATTTGTCCATTTTTTAAATTGATTTATTTGGTTTTTGCTTGTTGATTTGTTTAACTTCTCTATATATTCTCAAAATTAGGTCTTTATCATACGCACAGTTTGCTAATATCTTCTCCCATCCTGTAGGTTGTGTTTACTCTGTTGTAGGTTTCTTTCGCTGTGCAGAAGCTCTTCAGTTTAATTAGGTCCCACTTGTTTGTTTTCACTTTCACTGCAGTTTATTTTGGGGACTCAGCCAAAAATTCTTCACAGGGAGAAATGTTGAGAAGAGTATTTGCTAAGTTGTCTTCAAGGATTTTTTGTAGTTTGAGGTCTTATATTTAAACCATTAATTCATTTTGAGTTAAGTTTTGTATATGATGAAAGGCAAGGGTCCAATTTCATTCTTCTGCTAGTCAGTTATTTCAGCAACATTTATTGAACAGTGTCTTCTCCCCATTGCTTCTTCTTGTCAACCTTGTTGAAGACCAGATGGTTGTAGTTTATTTTGTAATTGACAAATGATCTTGTATGTTTCCATCATGTATCATGATGTTTTAAGGTATATATATGCTGTGAAATGGTTAAATCTAGTTAATTCACAAAAGCATTACCTCACATAGTTATTATTTTTGGACTAAGAGCCTTAACATTCACTATCTTTATATTTTCAAGAATAAAATATATACAGATAAAGAAAACATCTTTAAAATGAAACAATTTTGATTGTGTATGATTGTGTAAGTTAATGATTATTAGACTCCCCTTTATATATATATATATATATATATCCTTCATATATATATATATATATATATATATATATATATATATCCTGTAAGTACTGTACCTCTAAAAGAAACCTGACTAATATATCTCTGGTATGGTACCAGGAGTGGTTTTAAAGGAACAGAATATTAAGGGGGGAATTCTTTCATTGCTTTTGGGGTTTCTGAAGTTGGTTGCTTCATATGATTAGATTCCAAAATGCTAAGGACTCTACTTTTAATAGTATAGAGAACACTGATAATCCTTGGCATGAACTGCTTAGAGAGTTATGCAAAATAAATGTGCTTGACACTCCAGATTCACTATTCATGAGAGGCAAGGAGTTTAGTAACTCTATACATAATACCTTTGACCATATGTGGAGAACCAAGAAACATAATGAAGCTGGTTGGTTGCTCCTAAGTTCAATGGACAAAAGTGATGAAAGAAAAGTGATGAAACAGGGATTCTGTCTTCTGGCTTCAGAAGCAGATACTTAATCTCAAATCTGCTAAGATTGCCCTGAGTGAGAGTCTTATCTCCTGTAGAGAAAAAGTTGAAATTGTGGGAATAACAGACACAAGCTCATATCATGTGAGTGGCTGACCTGCAATGAAAGATGCATGCACAGTCTAGCCAGGTGACTACTGTTAAAGTGAGGGCATTAATTGGAAAGGAATGGGACCCTGCAACTTGGAATGGGGATGTATGGGAGGAACCTGATGAAGCTGGGGACACTGAGTTTGTAAACTCTGATCAACCTTTTTTGCCAGAAGGAATAGCTTCCCCACCCCCAGTAATGGCAGCATCCCTTCCCTGACCCATGCTGCCATCAGCTTTTGTCTGATGAGGAGATAAACCCTGTGCTGCCTGAGGCAACAGTGATGGACTCCCTTGAGGCAATTGCCAGGCAAGATAATGTAGATTCTCCTCAGAAGCCAGCCTCAACACCTCTGTTTGCTTCTAGAACTATAACTAGACTAAAGTCCCAGTGGGCCCCTAGAGGTGAGGTTTAGGTTGTAACCCATGAGGAGCTGCATTAAACTCGAAGATAACTATTTGAGTTCTCTAATTATGTAAACAGCAATCTGGAGAACAGGCATGAGAATGGATATTAAGGGTATGGGATAATGGTGGAAGGAACATAGAGTTAGACCAGGCTGAATTTATTGATTTGGGGTCACTAAATAGGGATTCTGCATTTAATGTTGCAGATCAGAGAATTTAAAAAGTTTCTTATAGTATATTTGCTTGGTTAGCTGAAGCATGGATTAAAAGATGGTCCCCCTTAGAGTGAGCTGGAAATGCCTGATCTCCCATGGTTTAATGCAGAGGAAGGGATCCAAAGGCTTGAGGAGATTGAGATGATGGAGTGGATTAGTCACTTTAGCCCTACTCCTCCCAGCTAAGAGGGTCCAGAAGATATATCTTTGACCAATGCCTTGTGAAATAGATTGGTGAGGGAATCACCTGCATCTTTGAAGAGCACTGCAATTACTCCTCTTTGTAGGTCAGATCTAACTGTGAGAACTGAAGTCACTCAACTACAAAATTTCCATACAATGGACCCTGAGATGGCAGGGGCCAAGTGGCAGCACTCAACCCATCAAAGGCAAGGTGGGTGTGACTACCATAATGGACAGCATAGGCAAAGCAGCAATCAGAGTAGTCTGACTCATATAGAGCTCTGGCATCAGCTAATTAATCACAGTGTTCCTAGAAGTGAATTTGATAAGAAGCCTAATACTTTTCCATTAAATTTATATAAGGAGAAAACTTCTAGGTCAAATGGTCAAGACTAATTTGAACTATAAAAATAGAGAATTGCATTCCCTCAATTGATTTCCAGACTTGAGCCAATTTACAGACGTAGCACCCCTTGAATGAAGGGAAGGCCAGAGCCCCTTGAGGAAATATTCCACTTCGTTATGACAATCTATGCTATGAATCTTTCTCCCATCCTTCCCCAAGAAGACCTCCAGTCCTTTACTGGGGTAACTGTGCACTGGGGAAGGGGAAATGATCAGACATTTTGAGGACTACTGGACACTGGCTCTGAGCTGACATTGATTCCAGGGGAACCAAAATGTCACTGTGGTCCTCCAGTTAAAGTTGGGACTTATGGACATCAGGTAATCAATGGAGTTTTAGCTCAGGTCCAACTTAGAGAGGGTCCAGTGGGTCTGTGAACTCATCCTGTGATCATTTCCCCAGTGCCAAAATGCATAATTGGCATAGACATACTTAGCAGCTGGCAAAACCCCCACATTGACTCACTGACTGTGAGCATGAGGGCTATTATGGTGGGAAAGGTCAAATGGAAGCCATTGACTTGGCAAATGCCTTTTTCTCCATTCCTGTCCATAAGGCCCAAAAGAAGCAATTTGCCTTCAGCTGGCAAGGTCAGCAATATACCTTCACTGTCCTACCTGAGGGATATATCAACTCTCCGGCTTAATGTCATAACAATGTTCATAGAGAACTTGATGGCTTTTCACTTCTGGAAAATATCACACTGGTACATTCCATTGATGAAATTATGCTGATTGCATCCAGTGAGCAAGAAGTAGTAAACACACTGGACTTACTGGTGAGACATGTGTGTGCAAGAGGATGGTGAGACATGTGTGTGCAGGAGGATGGGAGATAAATATGACTAAAATTCAGGGAGCTTCTACCTCAGTAAAATTTCTAGGGATCCGTTGGTGTGGGGCCTGTCAAAATATTCCTTCTAAAAATGGATAAGTTGCTGCATTTGGCCCCTCCTACAACCAAGAAAGAGGCACAGTGCTTAGTAGGCCTATTTGAATTTTGGAGGCAACACATTCCTCATTTGGGTGTGTTACTCCAACCCATTTATAGGGTGATGTGAAAGGCTGCCAATTTTAAGTGGGGTCCAGAACAGGAGAAGGCTCCGCAACAGGTCCAGGTTGCTGTGCAAGCTACTCTGCCACTTGGGCCATATGATCCAGCAGATCCAATGGTGGTTGAGGTGTCAATGGCAGATAGGGATGCTGTTTGGATCTCTGGCAGGCCCCCATAGGTGAATCACAGTGGAGGCCTCTAGGATTTTGGAGCAAGGCCCTGCGATCTTCTGCAGATAACTACTCTCCTTTTGAGAGACTTCTCAGTGGAGATGTTTAATAATCAAGTAGATAAGATGACCTGTTTTGTAAACAACACTCAGCCTCTGTCTCCGGCCACCTCTGTCATTGCCCAATGGGCTCATGAACAAAGTGGCCCTGGGGGCAGGGATGGAGTTTATGCATGGGCTCAGCAACATGGACTTCCTCTCACCAAGGCTGACCTGGCTATGTCCACTGCTGAGTGCCCAATTTTCCAGCAGCAGAGACCAACACTGAGCCCTTGATATGACAACAAAATGACAACGTTCCCTGGGGTGATCGCCAGCTACCTGGTGGCACATTGATTATATTTCCATCATGGAGAAGGCAGACATTTGCCCTCACTGGAGTAGACACTTACTCTGAGTGTGTGTTTTCCTATCCTGCACACAATGCTCTTGCCAAGACTACCATATGTGGACTCAAGGAATGCCTTATCCACTGTCATGGTATTCCACATAGCAATTTCCTCTGACCAATGCACCCACTTTATCAATAAAGAAGTGTGGCCATGGGCTCATGCTCATGTAATTAATTGGACTTTCCCTGTTCTCCATCATCCTGAAGCAGCTGGATTGATAGAACAGTGGAATGACCTTTTGGAGTTACAATTACAATGCCAACAAGATGATGTAATTTGGAGTTACAATTACAATGCCAACAATACTTTGCAGGGCCGGGACAAAGTTCTCCAGAGGACTGTTTATCCTCTGAATCAGCATCCAATATAGGGTAATGTTTCTGCCATAACTAGGATTCACGAGTCCATGAATCAAGGGATGAAAGTGTAAGTGGCACCACTCACCATCACCCATAGTGATCCACTAGCAAAATTTTTGCTTCCTGTTCCCACAACGTTACGTTCTGCTGGCTTAGAGGTCTTAGTTCCAGAGGGAAGAAACTTGCCACTAGTAGACACAACAATTTCATTAAACTGGAGGTTAAGATTGGCCCCTGGACACTTTGGGCTCCTCCTACTTTTAAGTCAACAGGCTAAGAAAGGAGTTACAGTGTTGGCTGGGGTGATTGACCCAGACTGTCAAGATGAAATCAGTCTACTACTGCACAATGGAGGTAAAGAAGAGTATGTGACCAGTTGCAGTGACTCACACATGTAATTCCAGCACTTTAGGGGGCTGAGGTGGGTGAATCACCTGAGGTCAGGAGTTCAAGACCAGCCTGGCCAACATGGTGAAATCCTGTCTCTACTAAAAATTGCAAAAATTAACTGGGCATGGTGGTGAGCACCTGTAATCCTAGCTACTTGAGAGGCTGAGGCAGGCAAATCACTTGAACCCGGGAGGCGGAGGTTGCAGTGAGCAGAGAATGCGCCATTGTACTCCAGCCTGGGTGACAGAGTGAAACTTTGTCTCAA
>NC_045434.1:51605124-51649009 GCF_002776525.5 Piliocolobus tephrosceles | reverse complement strand
ATATATATATATATATATATATATATATATATATATATATATATATGAAGGGGAGTCTAATAATCATTAACTTACACAATCATACACAATCACAGGGTTCCACAATAGGCTGTCTGTAAGCTGAGGAGCAAAGAGAACCAGTTTGAGTCTCAAAACTCCGTAACTTGGAGTCTGTTGTTTGAGGGCAGGAAGCACCCAGCATGGGAGAAAGATGTACAATGGGAGGCTAGACCCATGTCTTCTTTTCACATTTTTCTGCCCACTTTATATATGCTGGAAGACGGTTAGATTGTGCACACCAGATTAAGGGTGGATCTGTCTTCCCCAGACCACTGATTCAAATGTTAATCACTTTGGCAACACCCACACAGACATACCTAGGTTTAAGGCTTTATATCCTTTAATCAAGTTGACACTCAGTATTAACAATCACATTCTCAAATACATGTGTATTTATAAATATATATTTGTGTGTGCACATAAATGTTCTATAGCACTCTTGTTGCGTCCCTTTCTTTATTCTCATATCAAGATTATAAATAAATAGCTTTATCAAAATATTGTTTTAATGAGGTATTTTTGCTTTTACTTTAGTATGTAATCTTTTGAGTTCTATAGATATTTTGATTTGCTTTTTTGTTTTGTGAAGCAATAATGACTATTCTTTGAAGTGCATGAAAATTTAATCACCTGTTATTGTGTTTTCAGAATAAGCCAAAGGTGACCATTTCTCCAAGTTGCAAAGATTGAATCATGGATTGGCATCAATCAAATGCAGGTAGCACTCCTTGCCTTTTAATGACAGTGACTATGAGAAATGTCTTATATTTCAATTCTTCATTGTTTTATTTTTTGTGTGCCTTTATATAATAATTTAACAATGTATAATTAGGCCAGGTTCTCCAAAGAAACAGACAAATAAGAGAGAGAGAGATGAAGAGATTTTATATCTAAACCCATAATTGTGTCTTTATCAATGGACAGATAAATTTATTATAAAATAAATTTATTATATATTTATTATTATTTATTATAGACACATAATTATGGAGGCTAACAAGTAATAAAATATGGAATTAATAAGCTAGAGATCTAGGAGAGTCAATGGTGTATTTCCAGTCTAAAGGCCAGTAGGCTGAACATTCAAGGTAAGTCAATATTTTACTTTGAGTCCAAATGTAGGAGAAGATGGATATCTAAGTTTGAAGACAATCAGGCGACGAGAAACAATTCTTTTTTAATCATAGATTTATGCCTTCAGTGGATTGGATGAGGCTCAACTACATCAGGGAGGGCAATTTGCTGTATTCAATCCACAGATTCAAATGTTAATTGTATCCAGAAACACCTTCACTGATGCACGAAAAATAATGTTTGAAAAATTTCTATGTACTCTATGGCCCAGTCATGTTAACATAAAAATAACCATCACACAAAGTGATAGGCATATACCATTATTGTATTAATAATTTGTAACTGTATAATAAAATTATAGAAAGGCTTTGTATACTTAATCTTATTCACCCTGATATTTTGATGATCAGGGTAATGTGATTGATTCTCCTTTCATATAGCTGGTGTTAGTGAGTGTGTACACGCTTGTTGGACTCTGTTAGATAAAGAGAATAACTCTGACTTAGTTTTAAGGAAAGAGTATAATAATTCCTGAAGTGACCTCACTAGTAAACCCACTCTTTACTGGTTCCCCTGCTTTCAACAGCATCATAATTACCAGGTTTTAGCCTCCTGGTTTTACTGCTAGTTTACCTTCTTACTGCCACACTTTCCCTAAAGGCTTTCTTTTAGGTAACCTTTTCTTCCTCTAAGACGGATTACAACTCTTACTAGTCCTTGCATCATGCGCAATGGTACCAGGCATCCTTCTTTAAATGCAGCTTAAGTCACATCTTTCACTCCAGCAGGGGGTGGTGAAAAGAGCATGAACTTTAGAAGCAGACAGGTCTAGGAACCATGCCCTGCTTTATAATTACTGTTGCATGTGTGATCTTTTGTAAAGCAGTTAACTCTTTCAAAAGTTACTTTTCTCATTTGAAAGATGAAGATAAACATGCTGCCTCCCAGTTTTAAAATGAGAAATAAAGAAACGTTTGTAGAGAACATGTAGAACCAGGCACATGGAAAAAGCATCATCTCCATTTTCCTTCTCTCTGACATTTACAGGACACATGCCATAGATGAGGTACTGTGGCTGTAACCAGGTATACAGGGTTGAAAGACACAGTCTTTGCTATCCAGAAGCTCACAGTCTAGTTAAAAAACAACACAAATATAAGTAACTACGAACAAAATGAAAATGTATATAAAAGAAGTAAGCCTACTGCAACATGGTTATTCAGGAGGAATGTGCTGATATCACTCTGAAAATCGTAAGTGGCAGTATCTTGATCTGATAAAAATAAGTAAAGATTTAGAATGAGTTATTTTCTAATAGAAACAAGGAAGGCAGGTTTCAGCATATGCAATATAGAGACCTGAAGGTAGTTGGTAGCAACATGAAGCATTTCAGACAGAGTAGATTTTAGTTTATTCAGAATTGGGCTTGGAGAGTCCAAAAAAATCTTGTAGAATTAAGAAGGGGAACAAATAAAATCTATGCACAATAAATACATTAATATATTTAAACTTTTATGAAGTAGGTATTTTTGTTATCCCCATTTTCAAGATGAAACAGAAACAAAAAATCAACATTCTCCAAATCATGAAACTCTGGGTACTGAGGTAGACAGGGGAAAATTGTCTTCAACGTTTCCCCCTGCTCCCTGCATAAGGAGGCCTCAGATGTCTGAGGAATATGTCTTTCCAAGGCCTCAGATAAAGAGACTCCAGAATGAAGGCACAGTGACTAAGAATGTAAATGTGTGAGAAAGCATGACTGGCCATCTAGGGGGCCTGAGATCGTGACTCTCTGTATAGACTGTGATGCACCGGCTGCACAATCTAGCTCAGTTGCAGAGCTAAGGTCATATCTTAGGAATCTGGCTCCATATCCTGTGCTTTTAATCAGTCTGTATTTCTCCACTCTAACAGGTTAATGTGTGAAAGCATCAATATGGGGCTCTTCTAATACTTTGTTTTTCAGAAAACTCAGTCAAATATGATGTCCTTAAATCATGTTACTAATCCAAGTTATTTATCCACAAGTCATTGTACATTGTTTTTTATGAGATAAAATTAGCTGTATAGAAAATTTGAGATATAATGCTGATATCATCTAAAAATAGTTTTTTAAAGTAGATTTTGAATCACCATATAAAAATCTATACTTTTCTATGTAGCAGCACTAAACTGAGGAGTCTGACTACCGCTTAAATATCTACTGTTGATTCTTCAGGTCTGACCCTACCTGTGCAATTAGAGAGACTTTACCTGGCAAGACTCACAGGGAAAAGCTACTCTCCTTGCAGCAGATTTGATGTACAACTTGTGCATCACAGTCTATACAGAGAGTCACAATCTCAGACCTCTGGATGGCCGGTCATGCTTTTTCACATATTTACATTCTTAGTCACTGTGCCTTCATTCTGGAATCTCTTTATCTGAGGCCTTGGAAAGACGTATTCCTCAGACATCTGAGGCCTCCCTATGCAGGGAGCAAGGAGAACCCTTGAAGACAATTTTCCCCTGTCTGACTCAGTAGCCAGTACCTTTCAACTCTTAGTCCTTTCCCCTGACTGGCCCCAGCCCTCCACCTCAGGGTCCACAAAACTGCAGGAGCCTTTTATTTGTGCTCCTTTAACATTGACATGACCCCGGGTCTGAACTTATCCACTTGACCTTTGACCAGTGTGCACTTCCATAGAGGAAAATTGAACAGGGGGAGCCAGTGCTCTCTGGTTTTAGACTCCTGTTTATACCATCACAGTAAGTGATTAACTCTTTAATTTTTGGTTTGTTGCTTTAATCAACTATTCTAACACTTGAAAATTCAGCTCTTTCTCTCCCAGCTCATCTAAGCTCCTGACATAAGCAATCAGAAAATAGTATAGACAGTACACTTGTAAGTGCAACAAAAAACTTTAATGCCTACAAGTAAACACAATTATAAGAAGAAACTGTAATATACATTGAAGATACTTATATCAATAAAGAGGCATATTCCTTTACTCAATGGCAATATTACATCCTCAATATTGAGAGAGTTAACTATTCTTTCTAAATAAATTTATAAATTCAGTGCATGCAATCCTAATCAATATTCTCTTTAATAAATTCAGTTGGAATATATATACAGCTTCACAAAGGCTAAAGCAATTTCCTTAAAAATATAGCACTTCCCAAAGTACTAATTTGTAAAGCTCTCACTGATCCCCAATTATAGGTTTAAGATTATTTTGTATATTAAATGCTAAGTAACTTTTAACTTCTAAATTCCAGTGAAAATGTATACTTAACATTTTTATGTGAAGAGGGAAAGAAGTAAGATTGCTTTCACTAGCGGGTCATTTTGTTGTTGTTAATATATTATTCACTTTGATGAGGCCTATAAATTAAAATATGTATTATGATGTTTAATATTTTATATTTTATGTATTAAAATTGTGCTTTACATAATTGATGGAATAAATATACTCAGATAAACTGTGTCTGTCCAAATGTATGACATATTTTTAAATTAGGGAGATTTTTACAAGATAGGCAGAGGAATGAAAACAGAAAGTATCAGGGATGGATGGAAGACAAAAAAACACCGAGATGAATCAAACAGAGAAAACTGTGTTCTACAATAATCCCAAAACGTTACTGGCTGTAGAAAAAAAAATAATAAAAGGATAGGGAATTTAGAGAATGACTGTTATTGCCCGAGGTTTGTTTGATTGTTTATTGCGGCACTATACACAATAGCAAAGACTTGGAATCAACCCAAATGTCCATCAGTGACAGACTGGATTAAGAAAATGTGGCACATATACACCATGGATTACTATGCACCCATAAAAAAGTATGAGTTCATGTCCTTTTTAGGGACATGGATGCAACTGGAAACCATCATTCTCAGTAAACTATCGCAAGAATAGAAAACCAAATACCACATGTTCTCACTCATAGGTGGGAACTGAACAATGAGATCACTTGGACACAGGAAGGGGAACATCACACACTGGGTCCTATTGTGGGGAGGTGGGGGAGGGATAGTATTAGGAGATATACCTAATGTAAATGATGAGTTAATGGGTGCAGCACACCAACATGGCACATGTATACATATGTAACAAACCTGCACGCTGTGCACATGTACCCTAGAACTTAAAGTGTAATAATAATTTTAAAAAAAAAGAAATTACCAGGGAAGTGAGCTGAGTGAGTTAAAAGTGTTAGCAGGGATAAAAGGCCTAGTCTGAATACATTTAACATCAGGTACTAATAAATAAGAAGGCATTAAACTGAGTTTCACAAAAATCAACAGGCAGTTTTAGAACCTAATGAGTTTTGAGTGGTGTAATTCAGTCATGGATTAAGGCTCATAGAGAGTGATACATTCCCTTTTTCAAATACGGAAAGATAATTAGAAATTGCTGGAGGTGGATAAGTTTGTAATTATATACACTTGTAAGCAATTTTTATTTTAATAATTTACTTAAATATTTGTTGTTGTTAATTGTTTTTACAAGAAAATTTCATGCACTAAAATTGTGTTTTGCAAAAAAATCCAAAAAGAAAAAATAAAATCCAGCATGCTGGTGTCAGCAAATGCTCTGACACCAGACCACTTGATTTGAAAACTTGGCTCTGCTATTTGTTAACATTTATGAACCTGGCTTCAAGGTAATGAATTTGTCTGCTTGTATTTCCCAATTCTATTGATGGGACTAATATTCATATCTAGCTTAACAAGTTGTTAAAATGTTTAAATATTTACTATGTGATATGTTTATTACATAATTAATTCCTAGTTAGCTCCTTGATATATTTTCTGTAGATCTAAATGGTGTGGCAAAGTTTTGATCATAAACACACTGAAAAATATTTTGGTGATTGCTACAGAATTCACTTAACTGGCATTTCTTTAATATATACTTATCTATTGAGTTGTTATTTTGATTTAAAATTCACATCTTTTATATTTAGGATGATTTACCACATATTACTGATAATATTGCATATAAAAATTCCACCTTATTTAATGTTTTTAAAAAGCAAATATAAATAGTAATTTATATTGCTAATATTGAAAGTTGGATATGTAAACACATTTATACAGGTGGTTTGTTTATTTACCACATTGATATTAATAATCATATAACCTGATAAAAACATATACATGTTCAGCATTCTGCCATGTCTTTCCTGTGTCTGACTCTTTGCCTGAAAGGAAATTAATCAAGTAAATTATGTTTAATTGTGTAAAATGCTACTCTAAAGAAAAAATATGCCTTCAATATCAAGTAGGCTTGCAACTACAAATATGTGGTTAGTACCATCCTATATTCTGACATTCAAAGACATCACACCTTTCCAATTGTATGCTTTATTTCAATCACACAAACTACTTGAGTTATGTAGACTTATGTTTCTTCTGTGCATGGTAGGTGTACATCTATGATAGCCCAATGATCATCACCTTCTGGCACTGAGAAATGATGTAATCCTTTTCCCTAAGGTGGGAGTGGAACCAACAGAATATGGCAAAAGTGATATGTCACTTCCAAGACGAGGCTACAAAAGCTTGGGACTTCTGTCTTACAAGATGACTCTCTACTGCCTTGTCAGCTTGTAGCTTTGATGGAAGTTGTCACATTTAAGATATCATGGTACAAGAAAATGAGCATGGTCTCTAGCCAGCAAAAGCCAATCTAGAAATTAGACCTTTAGCCAAGCAGCCTACAGCACTGAATACTGCCATCAAGCACTGAGTGAGCTTAGAAGTGATCTTTCCTTGTTTGAGTATTTTTTTTTTTTAATTATACTTTAAGTTCCAGGGTACATGTGCACAACGTGCAGGTTTGTTACATATGTACACATGTGCCATGTTGGTATGCTGCACCCATTAACTCGTCATTTACATTAGGAATATCTCCTAATGCTATCCCCCTGCTCCATGACAGGCCCCAGTGTGTGATGTTCCCCACCCTGTGTCCAAGTGTTCTTATTGTTCAGTTCCACTTATGAGTGAGAGCATAGGTGTTTGGTTTTCTGTCCTTGCCATAGTTTGCTCAGAATGATGGTTTCCAGCTTGATCCATGTCCCTACAAAGGATGTGAACTCATCCTTTTTTATGCCTGCATAGTAGTCCACATTTTCTTAATCCAGTCTATCATTGATGGGCATTTGGGTTGGTTCCAAGTCTTTGCTATTGTGAATAGTGCCACAATAAACATACGTGTGCATGTGTCTTTATAGCAGCATGATTTATAAACCTTTGGGTATATATCCAATAATGGGATGGCTGGGTCAAATGGTATTTCTAGTTCTAGATCCTTGAGGAATTGCCACACTGTCTTCCACAATGGTTGAACTAGTTTACAGTCCCACCAACAGTGTAAAAGTGTTCCTATTTCTCCACATCCTCTCCAGCACCTGTTGTTTCCTGATGTTTTAATGATCGCCATTCTAACTGGTGTGAGATGATATCTCATTGTGGTTTGGATTTGCATTTCTCTGATGGCCAGTGATGATGAGCATTTTTTCATGTGTCTGTTTGCTGCATAAATGTCTTCTTTTGAGAAGTGTCTGTTCATATCCTTCACCCATTTTTTGATGGGGTTGTCTTTTTTCTTGTAAATTTGTTTAAGTTCTTTTTAGATTCTGGATATTAACCCTTTGCCAGATGGGTAGATTGTAAACATTTCCTCCCATTCTGTAGGTTGCCTGTTCACTCTGATGGTAGTTTCTTTTGCTGTGCAGAAGCTCTTTAGTTTAATTAGATCCCATTTGTCAATTTTGGCTTTTGTTGCCATTGCTTTTGGTGTTTTAGTCATGAAGTCCTTCTGCATGCCTATGTCCTGAATGGTATTGCCTAGGCTTTCTTCTAGGGTTTTTATGGTTTTAGGTCTAACATTTAAGTCTTTAATCCATCTTGAATTAATTTTTGTATAAGGTGTAAGGAAAGAATTGAGTTTCAGCTTTCTACTTACGGCTAGCCAGTTTTCCCAGCACCATTTATTAAATAGTGAATCATTTCCCCATTTATTGTTTTTGTCAGGCTTGCCAAAGATCAGATGGCTGTAGATGTGTGGTATTATTTCTGAGGGCTCTGTTCTGTTCCATTGGTCTATATCTCTGTTTTGGTACTAGTACCATGCTGTTGTGGTTACTGAAGCCTTGTAGTATAGTTTGAAGTCAGGTAGCATGATGCCTCCAGCTTTGTTCTTTTGGCTTAAGATTGTCTTTGCAATGTGGGCTCCTTTTTGGTTGCATATGAACTTTAAAGTAATTTTTTCCAATTCTATGAAGAAAGTCATTGGTAGCTTGATGGGAATGGCATTGAATCTATAAATTACCTTGGGCAGTATGGTCATTTTCACGATATTGATTCTTCCTATCCTTAAGTATGGAATGTTCTTCCATTTGTTTGTGTCCTCTTTTATTTCACTGAGCAGTGGTTTGTAGTTCTCCTTGTAGAGGTCTTTCACATCCCTTGTAAGTTGGATTCCTAGGTATTTATTCTTTTTGAAGCAATTGTGAATGCAAGTTCACTCACGATTTGGCTGTTTTTCTGTTATTGGTGTATAGGAATGCTTTTGATTTTTTCACATTGATTTTGTATCCTGAGACTTTGCTGAAGTTGCTTATCAGCCTAAGGAGATTTTGGGCTGAGACAATGGGGTTTTCTAAATGTACAAACATGTCATCTGCAAACAGGGACTATTTGATTTCCTCTTTTCCTAATTGAAAACTCTTTATTTCTTTTTCCTGTCTGATTGCCCTGGCCAGAAATTCCAACACTACGTTGAATAGGAGTGGTGAGAGAGGGCATCCCTGTCTTATGCCAGTTTTCAAAGAGAATGCTTCCAGTTTTAGCCCATACAGTATGATATTGGCCGTGGGATTGTCATAAATGGCTATTATTTTTTTAAGATCCGTTCCCTCAATACCTAGTTTATTAAGAGTTTTTAGCCCAAGGGCTGTTGAATTTTATCAAAGACCTTTTCTGCATTTATTGAGATAATCATGTGGTGCTTGTCTTTGTTTCTGTTTATATGCTGGATTACGTTTATTGATTTGCATATGTTGAACCAACCTTGCATCCCAGGATTGAAGTCAACTTGATCACAGTGGATAAGCTTTTTGATGATCTGCTGGATTTGGTTTGCCAGTATTTTATTGAGGATTTTTGCATTGAAGTTCATCAGGGATATTGGTCTAAAATTCTCTTTTTTTGTTGTGTCTCTGCCAGGCTTTGGTATCTGGATGATGCTGGCCTCGTAAAATGAGTTAGGAAGGATTCCCTATTTTTCTATTGATTGGGATAGTTTTGGAAAGAATGGTACCAGCTCCTCTTTGTACCTCTCGTAGAATTTGACTGTGAATCTGTCTGGTCCTGGACTTTTTTTGGTTAGTAAGCTATTAATTACTGCCTAAATTTCAGAGCCTGTTATTGGTCTATTCAGGGATTCAAGTTCTTCCTGGTTTAGTCTTGGGAGGGTATATGTGTCCAGGAATTTATTAGTTTCTTCTAAATTATTTAGTTTATTTGCATAGCGGTGTTTATAGTATTCTCTGATGGTAGTTTGTATTTCCGAGGGATCGCTGGTGATATCTCCTTTATCATTTTTTATTGCGTCTATTTGATTCTTCTCTCTTTTCTTCTTTATTAGTCTTGTTAGCAGTTTATCAATTTTGTTGATCTTTTCAAAAAACCAGCTCCTGGATTTATTGATTTTTTTGAAGCATTTTTTTCTGTCTCCATCTCCTTCAGTTCTGCTCTGATCTTAGCTATTTCTTGCCTTCTACTAGCGTTTGCATGTGTTTGCTCTTGCTTCTCTAGTTCTTTTAATTGTGATGTTAGGGTGTCCATTTTTTATTTTTCCTGTTTTCTCTTGTGGACATTTAGTGCTATAAATTTCCCTCTACACACTGTTTTAAATGTGTTCCAGAAATTCTGGTATGCTGTGTCTTTGTTCTCACTGGTTTCAAAGAACATCTTTATTTCTGCCTTCACAGCATAAAAAAAAAGACCTTATGTGACCTGATGGAGTTGAAATCAGGGCATGAAAACTACGTGATGCATACACAAGCTTCAGTAGCCAATTCAGTCAAGTGGAAGAACGGGTATCAGTGATTTGAGATCAAATGAATGAAACGAAAGGAGAAGAGAAGTTTAGAGAAAAAAGAGTAAAAGGAAACGAACAAAGTCTCCAAGAAATATGGGTCTATGTGAAAATACCAAATCTACATGTGATTGGTGTACCTGAAAGTGATGGGGAGAATGTAACCAAGTTGGAAAACACTCTGCAGGATATTATCCAGGAGAACTTCCCAATCTAGCAAGACAGGCCAACATTCAAATTCAGGAAATACAGGGAACCCCACAAAGTTACTCCTCAAGAAGAGCAACTGTAAGACACACAATTGTCAGATTCAGCAAAGTTGAAATGAAGAAAAAAATGTTAAGGTCAGTCAGAGAGAAAGGTCGGGTTACCCACAAGGGGAAGCCCATCAGACTGACAGTGAATCTCTCAGCAGAAACTCTACAAGCCAGAAGAGAGAGAGGGCCAATATTCAACATTCTTAAAGAAAAGAATTTCCAACCCAGAATTTCATATCCAGCCAAACTAAACTTCATAAGTGAAGGAGAAATAAAATCCTTTACAAACAAACAAATGCTGAGAGATTTTGTCACCACCAGGCCTGCCTTACAAGAGCTCCTGAAGGTAGCACTAAACATGGAAAGGAACAACTGGTACCAGTCACTGCAAAAACATGCCAAATTGTAAAGACCATCGATGCTAGGAAGAAACTGCATCAACTGACGAGCAAAATAACCAGTTAACATTAAAATGACTGGATCAAATTCACACGTAACAATATTAACCTTCAATGTAAATGGGCTAAATGCTGCAATTAAAAGACACAGACTGGCAAATTGGATAAAGAGTCAAGACCCATCAGTGTGCTGTATTCAAGAGACCCATTTCATGTGCAGAGACACACATAGGCTCAAAATAAAGGGATGGAGGAAGATCTACCAAGGAAATGGAAAACAGAAAAAAAGCAGGGGTTGCAATCCTAGTCTCTGATAAAACAGAGATGTTTAATCCAGCAGGCTGTTCTTGTCTAGATTCTCACTTAAAATGGATGTGAAAACTTCTAAGAATTCCTTTAATTAATGTCAGAGAGATTGGCCAAGGATCATGTCCTACAATGTCCTTGAAGTTAGAATAAGGACCAAAAACCAGCTGTTTGTCCTTTTTTTCAATGGATATTTTGGAGTTATTCTGTTATAAAACATTTTTGATGACTAAGAGTTGTTCATTTCCTTTAAGATACGATTGAAAAATTTAGTGACTAATAATAAATGTTTTCTAGCTCCAGATCATAGTTCTGAATCTGTATCTTTGGGTCATTATTTGATTTTCTCCAAGACAGAGGAGAGAGCATGAAATAAGAAAAAATTGTAAAGGAGTTGTTAAAGGAACATGGATGTTTTAAATAGAAGCCCTGTCACATAAGAACACAGTGAATGAAGGAGGCTTGGGGTGGATGGGGCCAGGGAAGTAGGCCGTAGTAAAACATTCTGGTCCTTGTATATAAGAAATATGGCAACTGCATGCTATAATAATCCATTGAAAGATTATAAGTAGTATTGTATATTCACAAAACCAAATTGATGAAGTTGTGTCTAGACTGTAATAAATTACTAAGAAAAATGATATTAAGAAAACAGAATAATATTGGTCAGAGAGAAAATTAATTGGCTGTCCTAAATATTCTGCTCATTTATATCATTAATTTAATTAAATTAAATCAATTTAATTATAATTACAATCACAAAATAACATATTAAAATTATACATAAAATAATAAGGATAATACTTATCCATAGTAACCTAGAAGAAAATAGCAAGATACATGGAAAAAAGTATTTGGTTGTAAGTATTGACAGAAGGAGGAAGGAGAGACTGAGAACTTTAGTTTTAATTCACAGTGCAGTGTTAATAGATAATATTAAATTTTATTAATTAAAAAATGGACGATTTCCAAGAAAACCAAAGAATCTATTAAAATTATATTTTTGCTTCTCTTTTATTGTATCTTAAAGTGGATTGTATATCTTTATGCTGCTGCTGTGTCAAAATGCAATTGACTTTTTAAATTGATTGCATTAAAACACAGGATTAATTTAACCTCTTATCCTAATATTGTATATTTCCTTACTCTTAAGGATGCTTTTTCAGTTAAAGTCTGTGCTTCATGATATATTTGTTTTAATAGCAAATCATATATTTGTTACTTCATGAGGAGTTCACATTTAAGGTGATTAATGATGTATCATGATATATTTCAGCTACCTTATTTTGTGTATTCTATTAGCCCCATTTTATACTTATTAATTATATTTGTATTGGTATTAGAATTTCTCTTATTATTTTTGTCATTTTCATTAGTTTGAAAATAACATCCCCTATTTAATTGTCACCCATGGAATTCTGTCATATTATACTAAGATAATATTAAGATATTATAAAATGAATCACTGTCTAACTCTCATTCCCATAAAAACAGGTGCTTGGAATGCTGTAATTTTTCTACCTTCTCTCAGCTTATATGGTAGTAAAATAGTATGATTTTTTCCAAGCTTTACTTAAATAAATTATGTCTTTCAGTGTTCTATAGAAAAGTTTGTAGTTTATGAAGTTTAATTTTACAAATGGGTTCTGTCATTATAAAATTAGAGAGTGGAAGTCAGTATTTTTTTCAGCCAGCAAAAACATTAACTAACAAAACATAAAATGTTTTCTTAGCATAAGCTATTTTAACCTATAATTATATATAATTTTGAATTAACATTTGTAAAAAGTCAGCATAAATAAAAGAGTAATGACGACAAAATTAAATCAAAGAGCACAAAAATGTTTGGTAATGAAAATCACCCAAAATCACCACTACCTTTAAAAATCTTTACTCAAAACCATGTGTTTGAAATCCATACATATTTCATCCTAGCCTTTCATTGGTCCTACTTCTTTTTCGATTTAACTATATGTAAAACTTGCTGAAAAATAGAGGTTTTTAGGGAACAATAATAGTCTTCACTTCTAATGGCTGACAACAACTCCCAAAGCATCATTTATTATATTTCCGGATTCTCTTTCCAGAGAATATCTATGTTCAGAGAAAACCAAACCAAACAAAACACAACAACAAAAAAACCTCTCCATGCTTTCCATTTTTTTTTTTTTTTTTTTACTTTTGTTCTTGGCATTCTGTGATTTCTTAAATCCAAAGAATGCTGAATCTTTCAAATATAACTCTAACCAAGAGACTTATATGGGCTCTTCACCACATACTTGCAGAAGAAAAAATGTTCAGCTGTGGAGAAAGCAGCTTAAAAATACCAATACCTTAATATATACATATATATATATATATATATATATATTTGAGACAGAGTCTCGCTCTCTCGCCTGGGCTGGAGTGCAGTGGCTGGATATCAGCTCGCTGCAAGCTCTGCCTCTCGGGTTTACGCCATTCTCCTGCCTCAGCCTCCTGAGTAGCTGGGACTACAGGCGCCCGCCACCTCGCCCGGCTAGTTTTTTGTATTTTTTAGTAGAGACGGGGTTTCACCATGTTAGCCAGGATGGTCTCGATCTCCTGACCTCGTGATCCCCCCATCTTGGCCTCCCAAAGTGCTAGGATTACAGGCTTGAGCCACCGTGCCCAGCCCTTTAAAGTATATTTTTAACTGACAGTTCTCATTGTTGGGCCCAGAAGTTTACGTGGATGTTGCAACCCTAAGATCTTTTTGCAGAGCACGTCCTTAAGAATTTAAGGGAGTGCGTCACAAATCAAGCAGTACCGATAGTGTCTATCACCTGAGTACTAAGTGTTTTGGCAAGCGTGCTATTGCTTCAGTCATACATATTAGGAAACTGGACACCAGGGGAGTATGTGTCTTCTGTGGTGTTACAAAAGGAAATGCTAGTAGAGCTAATGTTTTGACTTTTTCTACTTGATTTTCAATTCTTATAATTAGTTTCAAAATTGTATTTAATCACATATAATATAACTCTTGTTGGTAACCATGAGAGAAGATTAAGACTTTTAAAAATGCAAGTAGCATAAAATTTGGCATTTTCAAGAAATGAAGAGAAACCATACACAATGTCAGTATACTTTTAATTTTTCTTTATTAACTTTCTATGGAATATGGAAAACAATCAGTTATTAGATTTCCAGAAATTCTAATTAAAGATTGAGACTATAATATATAATTATTATATATAGTAATATATAGATATATAATTAATATATAAATATGTATATAATATATAAATAATATATAAATTATATATATTATTTATATATATAGTTATA
This sequence comes from Piliocolobus tephrosceles, assembly GCF_002776525.5. Classification (NCBI taxonomy): domain Eukaryota; kingdom Metazoa; phylum Chordata; class Mammalia; order Primates; family Cercopithecidae; genus Piliocolobus; species Piliocolobus tephrosceles. The sequence continues at coordinate 51,634,513 of NC_045434.1, read as the reverse complement.
TAATATATTTATATGTTATATATATATCTATAGTCCCATGCCACATAATGACATTTCAGTTATTGAAGATCTACACACACAATGATAATCCCATAAGATTATAAGGGAGCTAAGAATTTTCCATCATCTAGTCACATTTCAGCCATCATAGTGGAATGCATTTCTCATGTCTTTGTGGTCATGCTGGTGTAGCAAACCTACTTCACTGCCAGTTATATAAAAGTATACCACATGCAGTTATGTACACTGCATAACACCTGATAATAATAAAGTCTTGCTGTTTTATGTTTTTACTATATTGTACTTTTCATTGCTATTTTAGTGTGTGTTCTTTCCACTTTTTAAAATGATATTAATTGTAATACAACCTTAGGCAGTTCCCTTAAGAGTATTAAACAAAAGGCATTGTTATCACAGAAAATGACAGCTCTATACATTTCATTGTCTCTGAAGACCTTTCAGTGGGACAAGATGTGGAGATGGAAGACAGTGTTATTGATGATCCTAACCCTATGCAGGTCTAGACTAATGTGTGTGTCTTAGTTTTAAACAAAAACTTTAAATTGTAAAATACACACACACACACACACACATATATATACACACACACACATATATATATATATAAACTTTTATAAATAGAAAAATAACTAATGGAATAAGAATATAAAGAAAAAAACATTTGTACAGCTGTACAATGCATTTGTGTTTTACACTAAGTGTTATTATAAGAGTCAAAAAGTTAAACATTAAAAGACTTATAAAGTAAAAATTACAGTAATCTAAGGTTAATTTATTAGTGAAGAAACAAAAAATGTCTTTGTAAATTTAGGGTTGTGTAAGTATACAGTTTTTATAATGTCTATAATACGTAGAAATGTCCCATGACTTTACCTTCACTCCCCACTTACTGACTGAACTAGAGTAACTTCTAGTCCTGCAAGTTTCATTCATTTTAAGTGCCCTATAAAGTGCATCATTTTAAAACTTTTATACTCTATTTTAACATTACATTTTCTATGTATTGATACATAAATATTTACCATTGTCTACAGTATTCAGTACAGTAACATTCTCTGATCTATACTAGGAGCAACAAGCTACACCATATAACCTAAGTGTGTAGTAGGCTATACTATCTAGGTTTGTCTAAGTACACTCTATGTTTTTTGCATTAGGATGAAATCACCGAACAACACATTTCTCATAATGTATTTCCATTGTTAAGCAACATATGACTGTGTGTACGTATATATGACAGATAATTTCAGAGAATACGTTAACTGCCATAAAATGCCATAATTTTACAGAAATCAGGTATATTTATCCATCCTTGCTAAGAAACAAACACAAATTTAGTTCACATAGTCAGGGAATTATATTTTATTTCCAATTTCATTTGCTATGGGAAAGTTACTGAAGAATAATTCAAACTGGATAGTTAGTGATACAATAAATGAACAATTATAACAGTTCAATTTTTAGAGTTGATATATCCAGTAAACAGAAAAAACATATAACAGAATTCCTAAGAACGAGTACAAGCAATGTATAGACAGCATTATGTTAAAAAAAAAATGTTGTCAACACTGTTATTCAAAATTATTTGATGGTATATAAATATGCAATGTAATAAGAACAACAAATTACAAATCTATATTACATATACTAATTGAATTTTCAAAGGAGTGCCTACGATGTAGTAAGCGCTCCAAAAGTTATGTTAATTTCCATTTTTATGTACAGTTACTAAAGTTAACTATCTAGAAAATCCTAATGAATCAGTTGAAATGGAATTTTTTGTCATAAGGAATTTAGTAAAACGCCTAATTAGTAGAGAGAAGTAAATAACTACTTATTCAATTATATTAAACAATTCAAACATTTATAAAAATACTCCCTTTCAACAAAAAAGCATAAGCTATTTTTGATATGCAAAACCAATTAAAATAAAAATACAAAAGTGTAATAAGCACCCTTGAACTAAAATAATTGAGAATTATGTTGTATTCTGGGAGATAATATAAAGAAACGTAGATGTCACAGATTTCAATCTTTATTTTCAAATTAATATGGATGTTCAAATGCATTTTTTGATAGCATGATAAACTAAATCTAAATTTACTAGGAAGATTTGATAACCAAGAATAATATAACCAATTTTGCTGAAGAGTAATGAGGGGAAAGACTTAAAACTTATTTTAAAATGCAAATAGTTGAACTACATCATTATGAAAAAAATTAATAGACAAAATTAAAATTCCAAAATGATTCTGAGAATTTATTCATAATAAAAGTAGTTCTAATAGATACAAAAATAATATATTTAAAATAAATGTTGATTTTACTATTGATTATGAATGTAAATATATAAATGTGCACATAAAAATAAATTTTGACAAATGCTTATTTTTCCATCAATTTTATGATTATATAACTTTTATTTTATTGGCTGCTTATATGATGAGTGACATTGACTGAATTTCAATGTTAAATCCAATCCTAGGACTCAAATTGACATGAATAAACTTTGTATGATGATGGATATGTTTATTTTTTTAACTGTGTAAACTACTCAACATTCATTAAGTATATTTTAAGTATGTGAATTTTACTGTATATTGGTTATACCTCAAAAAAGCTAAAAAAGTATTTTAACTGTTAAGAAGTTAGTCTCAAAATACAACAAATGAAAAAAGCCAAGTACAGAACAGTCTGATATCACTTGTGTGAATGTACATAATTATAATCAGATACTGCACAATTACATACTATATAAATATATTATCCAGTGTAAGTAAAGTGTACATTTATTTGAATAATGTGTACATGTCTCTGTTTCTTTGTGTGTGCACATACATGTAGACATCTATAGGTGGAGTTTAATGACTCACTTTCTCAAAAATAATGCTGCAGAAGTGACATCTTTTGACTTTATGGCTAAGTCATTAAACTGATAGCTTCCAGCTGGCTCTTACTCGCTTAAATTATCAGCTCTAGTTGATCACTGCCCATTAGAGAAGGTAGCCACTATGCTGTGAGGACCCTCAAAAAGCCTTTAGAGAGGACTACGTGGTGGGGAACTGAAACCTCCCACCAGAAGGCAGCACCAATAGACAGGCAAGTGAGTGACCCCTCTTGGAAACAGATCCTTCAGTCTCACTCAAAACTTATGATGGTGGCCGGGTGCGGTGGCTCATGCCTGTAATCCCAGCACTTTGGGAGGCCGAGGTGAGTGGATCACCTGAGGTCAGGAGTTTGAAACCAGCCTGGCCAACATGGCGAAACCCTGTCTCTACTAAAAATACATAAAAATTAGCTGGGTATGGTGGCACACACCTGCAGTCCCAGCTACTCGGGAGGCTGAGGAGAACACTTGAATCCGGGAGGCAGAGGTTGCAGTGAGCCGAGATCATGACACTGCACTCCAACCTGGGCAACAGAGCGAGACTCTCTCAAAAACGAAACGAAACAAAACAAAAACTTCAGATAATGGCAATCCTATTTGACAACTTGATGACTACCAAATGAGGATCTCTGTTCCATAAACAAAGCAAAGCCATCCCTGAATTCCTGACTCCTAGAAACTGAGGAAAATAAATGTTTATTATCGTGTCAAACAACTAAATTTTGAGATAGATTTTTTATATGGCCACAAATAACTTGAATGCTGTGAATCAATGATACACAGGTGAATGCTGAAACCAATGGAATACAATTACTTACTGAAATAAATGTATGGAATATGATAATATAATGAATAAAAATTTAAATGTATTGAATTCTGGATAAAGCAATATAGGACACTTAATGGAAGAACAGATTATGATAGTGATTGAGAAGATACATTTAGTAAGAATAAGAGAAGCAAACAAAACAAGAGAAAGTGGAGTCTTGATAGTCCAAAAAAAGTGGTCATGGATATTAAATTTTTGTTCAGGTAATATTTAAATTGAAGACTACTCCTTAGTTAGGTAAGCCATAAAATTATTAGTATCATTAGGGAAAGGAATTTAAGAGGTGTAATAAGGTAGAAATCAACTCATTTAAGTCAATAAGAGATAAATGGGAGTTAGAAATTAGAGACAATAAATGCAGACCTAGTATGCTTGGATGCATGATAATTAAGATGCTCCTTGTGAAGCATTTTATGGAGTAATGATAAAGAGTTGAATAGCAGAAGTAATCAGTAGTTGGTAGCACAGGTATGAACCTCACAGGGAGTTCTGAGGAGCAATTATTCCCTTCATGGTAGCATTCGTGTATTGTTAGAGAGAAACTAGAATGAAAGTGAGATGCTTTAGGGACAGGGAAAAAATAAGGTAAAAATAGAGCCAAATGTTTAACGTTCACATATGATTTTTTAAAAAATTTCTAACAAGATAAGATGAATACTACTTTCTCTATTTGTTAGTTAAAAGAATATGTAATATGGAGAGTGTAGGTGGTGTATTCGGGGTCGCACAATGGAGAGGTGGCAGAGTTGGAACAAAAATCCATGTAGAATAATGTAAATTAATGACTATTGTATTATTGGGATGAATTATATGTTTATATGCAAATGATCTTCAGAGAGTGACAGAGTATGAAAAAAACAGCAAAATATGCTTGCCATTTCAAAAATGAAATGCTTTATTTTACTTTATGCCTTCTTAATACAAATTGACATGGACCCCTCAAAAGTGTTAGCTCATGTCTAGGAGATATCAGAGTTTAAAAGTTTAATGTATCTTCCAAAGCTCACTACAGTTTATGATTCCATTAATTATTTGCACTAGACATATCAGTGTGACATTCCAACAGACATTTGTATCACTTTTAAGATTTCTTGTAGATATAATGCATCATTCTCACAATGAAACAATAAAACTGCAGATTCTAACAAAATATTATTTACTTACATTGAAATAACAAAGTTGACAGTACAGTAATACTGAATAAACATGACAATAGCAATGAAATACATATTCAATTTAATATCAGTATTAACTGGAATACTTATTTTCAAAGTCGTGCTATTCAGAAGGTATTATAGAGCTTCACAGAGATAAAATAAATTTATGAAAAAGACATTACTTCAACATGTAATGCCATTCTTGCCTAAAGTCAGAGTATAAAATGTTATAAAACAATTTTTTAACATCAGATGACTTACAAAACCACTGTTATGAAATTGTTTTTAAATAGAAAGATGTTTGAGCTACAAAATGCTTCTTGGCCAAAAGTAAACCCAGTAAAGCCAGTGTCACCTCTTCGATGGCTAGCAGACCTAAGATTCTCCTTTTCCCTCAGCTTGATCCCTCGCCCTTCTCTTTTGCTTTTGTTGAAACTGCTATTGGCGTCTTCATCATGAAATCTTTGCCCGTGCCTATGTCCTGAATGGTATTGCCTAGGTGGTCATCCAAGAATTTTGTAGTGTTGGGTTTTATATTTAAGTCTTTAATCCATCCTGAGTTAATTTTTATATATTGTGTGGAAAGGGCCCAGTTTCAATCTTCTGCATATGGCTAGCCAGTTATCTCAACACCATTTATTGAATAGGGAATCCTTTCCCTTTTGTTTATTTTTGTCAGGTTTGTCAAAGATCAGATGGTTGTAAGTGTGCAGTCTTATTTCTCAGTTTTCTATTCTGTTCCATTGGTCCACGTATCTGTTTCTTTTTTACCAGTATCATGGTGTTTTGGTTATGTAGCTCTGTAGTATATTTTGAAGTTGGGTAGTGTGATGCCTCCAGCTTTGTCCTTTTGGCTGAGAATTGCCTTGGCTAGTTGGGCTCTTTTTTGGATTCATATGAATTTTAAATTAGTTTTCCCTAGTTCTGTGAAGAATGTCAATGATAGTTTAATGGGATAGCATTGAATCTATAAATTGCTTTGGGTGGTATGACCATTTTAACAATATTTAAAATTAATTTGATTACACACACACACACACACACACGCACACAAAAATCCTTCTACTCATCTCTGATGACCTCAGCAATATACCAGCCTTACTGTATGAAAAAGTATAGAACAATTCCTGTCACAAAATAGAATTCATTAACTATCTTATGAATAAACTAAATGTATGTATGTTCCTCCAAGAAAGACATCTCTTTATTGCTCAATGATGTTAATAGATGTCTAGCAGCATATGTTATGATTACCATCTATATCATTAAGATTTTTGTCTACTGTTGGACATATTCTTCTTCCTTTGCATAAAAATATCAACAAATGCTTCATAAAAGGAAACACAAAGCTAAATTTTATAAATCCAGACAATTAAGTAGCACAGGATAGCTGTTTACACAGGATACTGATATTTATTCAAAATATAGTTTCAAAAGAACAATCTCCTGACTAAACTTTAGGGAGGGAGGCATTGTCAGGAAAAAAAATGGAGTAATATAAGAGACTAAGCATATATCAAGAAAATGGATTAATTAAATTGTGTTTAATTGAATTTAAATTACATATAAGTTGTGTTTTGTGGAACTTATGGCACAATTTTGATTAGTTTTTCCTCTGTGTTGTTTTTATATTCCATATTTAATTTGTTTGGTGTGAAATCTAAAAATAACAACATTTTAATTAATGATGCAACTGCACTCAAATTCAGTGAATGGTCTATAATCTGGTTAATGTTAGGTCTTATGTTCATTACTTTTATTTTTGTAGAATTTATTTTATGCTATAGTTTGAAAGTGAAAACCAAAGTTTTATGATTTCAGTATCACATTTCTTCACCTAGCTTAAATCTCATTAGTCTAAATTAGTAATGTAAGAAAGTCATGGATTATAAAAAGGATTAGAAGTTAGGCAGAGGAGAATTGATCAATAGTTAAATAATATGAAAATAAATATTTTAAATAATCATACTGTCAGTAGAAAAAAAGTATAAAAGACCACACTTTTATTAAATTCATAAATTTTCTTGGGAAGCTTGCTGTAAAATAATGTAATAAAAAACCCAATTACTTATAATTACTTGGCCCAAAATATTCAGTAACTTTTGCAAAAATAAGTATGCAATATTTGATAAAATGTATATTTTACTGCTATATATGCAAAAACATAGTTGAAAAACATTATAAGCCACTTCTCATCTCTGTATACCTGTTTATGCTGTGGCATGTCACTCTGTGCCAGTTCTGTTGACTAGAACTTTCTCAAATGCTGGAAATGTGCTATTACTATACTGTCCAGTATGATAGCCCTTAGTCATAAGTATCACTCAGCATCTGAAATGTGACTATGTTACAGAGAAATTCAATTTTATTTTTTATTTAATTGTAGTAAATTTACGTTTAATAGCAACATATGTCCACTGGCTATTGTACTAGAAGGTACAACTCTAGAATATTAGCTTACTTTTCTGTCACTTTATTAATAAATGTTATACATAAATTACTAAATCATGAATGAATTCGATTTTGTAAGTTTTCATGAAAAATGATGTACTTTCATAAAATCATGAGTGTTTTTCTTTAAAAATTTATGTCTAAGTTTATTCTGAATTAGACAAAAGAAGCAAAGTCTATAAAGCAATTAAAAGAACGAAAGCTACTATTAGATTATTCTTTAATTCTCTTTCAAGTGGACAGCATCTTCTTCAATGTATGAGAGTTTATTCCGTGTAAAGGCTATAGAATATGTTCTTTAAATTTAATATACTTATTGGATAACTTTATGAAAAATTCACACATGAAGAGCAGTGAAAACTACGTTATTGCTTATTTATTTGATGGGTTATCTTCAGTTGAGGCATGTACAATTTTTACATGAAACTTTAATTACCTTTCCTGAAATTTACCAGCATAAATCTTTCCACACACTTTTGGAGATGAAACACATTAAGTGCTTACACAAAGTTACTGCAAATTTTACTGATTATAGTCATTTCAAATACAGTTTGATGCACTGTTCAAACAAAAGTGTTATTGTATTCAGTCATCTTCAGCATGTAAAAGGGCACATCATCCCTTCATTTTCCTGTCTTCATAGACAGAGACAGTCTACAATAGGGCACATATAATTTTAGACCAAGGCCCCTGTTAAATCAAACTAAATAGGGCCTGAGAAGGACTCCATACTTCTGTATTTGAGTCCCTGTGGATGAACTGCATCCTAATTTACCAAGTAGACAAGATTGAAAACCTAACTTAGAGGTATACGCCTGTAACCATTGCTGAGTCTTGGCCAATCCCAGCAGCCGTACTTCAACCACTCATACACTCTTGAGTGTTCAAACTGTTCAAATAAGGCAAACACGAAGCTGTAAACAATCCAGCTGTTTCTGTACCTCATTTCTGATTTCTGTATGTCACTTTACTTTTTTGTCCATACATTTGTACTAACCATGAGGCACTCCTGGAGTCTCTCTGAATCTGCTGTTTTTCTGGGGGCTGCCCGATTCATGAGTTGTTCATTGCTCAATAAAACTCCTTTAAATTTAATTTGGCTGAAGTATCTCTTATCAGAAAAATATTCACATATTCTACAAATCTTGGTCCATTTAATATTGAATACACACTCATGATTTAAGCAAATGATTGAAACAAAAATTAAAGTGCCTTTATCAGAAATAAATAAATTTTAAATTCTTATGAACACCATAAACCTATATACAATTATGGCACAGAATATAAAAACTTTCCAATCCTTATACTCTTGATTATGCATACTTTTCTTTTTCTCATTTAAACAAGAATTAAGATTTTCTTCTTTTGTTGGTTGAAAAATGTTGATATACATTTTATTTTCAATGCAAACCTTATTTGAAAATAACAGTAATGACAATAAAATTTTAAAAGTATAACATGATTTTGCATATAGGACTTTCTTCCACATCACCAATAATTTGTTGAATGTTCTTGGAAAATTGGTTAAAGTTTGGTGACATTTGTCTATATTTTTGAATTGTCAATATCTTACAATTTTGTGTACGTGTGTGTGTGTGTTTTTACCTTATATTGTATTAAATTTCATTAATATAGTTTAATAAAATTAGGCAATTCTTCTGCCCTGTTTGTGATCAAAAGTAGCTGAAAAGCTCAAAGCACCTTCAATTTATTACTCTCAGCCCTCCTAACCCTTTACTACACTCATATATTTAATTAGGAAAAATGAAATTCAGCCATTCTGGAAGAGAAAGGTGTATAAGAACTATTATGTAATATTTCAGTTATCTCAACAAGTCCAGGAGGCTCTAGAAAGTGTTGAAGTTTCTAGGAAATTGACAATTTCAACTACGTGTCTATGTCTATGCCTACTCATATTGTAGTGCTTTACTATGTGCCTAGCAACAGTGGTAAACAAGCTATCAATTTGCTCATATGAAATGCAGAGACAGTTTGCTGTCTGTGAAAATAGAGATCAACTCTGTATAAATACACATGAAAAGAGAGACTTGTGCAAGGCTTATATCTCTGGATTTATGGTTCTGTTAATGTGATCCAACAGAATCATCTAGGAACTTAAATGGAAATCCCTAAAGCCTATTTTAACATACTGAATCAGAAATTCTGGGACTGCTACCTGGCAATCTGTGGTTCTGTTTGTCCTGAGACCACGTCTGGCTCTGTTGCCTAAGCTAGAGTGCAATAACAGAATCGTAGCTCACTGCATCCTTGAATTCTTGGGTTCAAGCAATCCTCCTGTATCATGCTCTGGAGTAGCTCACACTACAGGAATGGACCATCACACCTGGCTATTTTTGTTGTTGTTGTTGTTGTCCAGGGTGGTCTCCAATTCCTAGACTCAAGCAATCCTCCCTACTCAGCACCAAAAGCACTGGGATTACAGACGAGAGCCAGCAACCTGTTTTAAAAATCATCCAGGTGATGGTAATGCACAGTGAAGTTGGAAAATCACTACTCTTTAACATTGTAACTAAACATAAGGTAGTATGAATAGAAGCAGGATCCGCAGTCGTGTGTGTGTGTGTGTGTGTGTGTGTGTGTGTGTGTGTGTAGGATTCAAAAATGAATGTGTCAATTTCTACTAAATGTGTTAGTCTTTTAATTAGCTACTAGTAGAAGTATATTTTAATAATTAATAACTTTCTCCTTCTGTTTTTAGTAAAACCTGGTTTATAGTACTATCATTCAGGGTTTTAGTGAAGATTTAAAAAGGAAATACATGTAAAACACTTAATGTTGAACCTACAGTATTGTGATTATGATCATTACTTTTTCCCATGAGTGTTATAACTAGTGTCATTCCTTTATTAAAATTAATTTCCTTATTGTTGATTTGCACAACATAGATGAAAACTTGCTCCCTTATAAACTGTAATGTTGAGGGTGGCACAATTCTCCTTTATACTTCTTTGAACATTTATCTTGCCATCTAAAATGATCTTTTGTGCTTTCTGAGTGTTCAAAATATATTACTTGACTAAATTAAAACTGAATTGTTAGAAAAGACAATACCTGGGCTGGGCACGGTGGCTCACGCCTGTCATCCCAGCACTTTTGGAGGCCGAGGCGGGCAGATCATGAGGTCAGAAGATGGAGACTATCCTGGCGAACACGGTGAAACACCGTCTCTATTAAAAATACAAAAAAATTAGGCGGGCGTGGTGGCGGGCGCCTGGAGTCCCAGCTACCAGTTACTCGGGAGGCTGAGGCAGGAGAATGATGTGAACCCGGGAGGCGGAGCTTGCAGTGAGCCGAGATCCCGCCACTGCACTCCAGCCTGGGCGACAGGGCGAGATTCCCTCTGTCAAAAAAACAAAAAACAAAAAACCGCAATAACTAACAAAAGCACTCTAAACTACATGACTCTAAGGGTGGTGTAAGTGACCTGGCATTTGTTGAAGTAGATGTAAACATTTTGAAATTTCAGGACTAAATCATATAACATACAAATATACTATTATAATATTATTTTGTATAAAATTTGTGAACAAACATATTTACTTATTCATCTATCCAGCTCACTGAACGTGAGTTCCGGAATGCCAGATTGATTTGTTATGCTTGCCTTCTCTCTCCAAATCTTTTTTTCTTCTCTTCTCATTCCTTCTTCTCCCCTTTTCTTTATCCATTAAGTAAATATATCAGGGTTTTAAAATTTTGTGTATTTTTTAATAATTAGTATTTTAAAAATGAAAGAATGAGTGACTCGATTTTAAATTTAATTTGTAACAAATTTGCCAATATGTTTATGAAAATCTCCAATATGTGGGTTCAAATTTATCCAACTTTTGTCCAAAAATACTAGTATAGTTTTACAATCAAAGAAAAAGTAATTAGGAAATGTATAGTGGTATGGAAAAGATGAGTAAGTCATCTCATCATTGATAAAGAATCAAATTATTGCAAATAATCACAGTTTTCCAAATGTATGATTATCATATTACTTGTCATAGGAGTGAAATAATTTGTTAAAAAATTATTTAATAATGAGAGGTTAGGTAAAACCATGAAAATATTTTATTTAGTGGAATAATATAAACTTATCAGAATATTTTTCAAATATATATTTACTTAGACAACATTTTTAATACAGTGAGAAATAAGCAAAAGTTTTGAGGTGATGTGAAGTATAACATTTTCATGCATGTATTGAAGGAGGTGGAAAGAAAATTGTGTCAGATAACAAAAATGGCTATAAATTCTCTTCCTCCTTGTATCTTTTCCCTTGGATCATTCCCACCCACACTGACTCTGAGATTAGTCATGGCCTCACAATGGAAAATAAGCAAATAGCAGAAAGTTAAAAACGCTTGCTTATTGATGCTTGCCTTCTTTTCCTGCTCTTAGAACCTGTGAACCCCATGTAAATAAGCCCAAGCTGGCCTACTGGAAGGTAAGAAATCATGTGGCATAGAATTGAAGTTCCCCACTGATAAGCTGACAATAGCCAGGCATAATTCTAGATCATCTGTCTGCCAGAGAACTCATGAATTGACTCTGGATGTGTCACCGAATCCTACAGAACAGTCCAAAACAAACAACGACCCAAGACAGCCCAATTCAAATGAAGCACCTAACTAATGGTGGTGTAATGTTATTCTTTTATGTGACTATGACTAGAGTTATTTGTTGTGCAATAAACTATAACTGATAAAAATATCAGCTAGAAGGATTGATTATATTTACATATTTGAATTATTTAAAAAACCTTTTGTTTATTCGTGTTGTTTGCATTTTCTACATTGTATTTTTACCTAAGAGTAAAAGCATACTTAAATATAAAATGTGGCTACATATTAAACTCATAAATATTTTGAAAATATTTTAATATTCTAAAAATAAAAAAGCATTTTAATATGGAAAGCATATTTCCTAATTGAGAAATCAGCAAAGCGGTGTAAGGACAGTTACTGCATCCTCCTGAATCTCTCACTTATAAGCAGATGTGAAACCTATACCTTGTGGTGGACATTTATATTTTGGGTAAAATCATTCTTGTTTTTTGTCAGATTTTCTTAGGAAATTTTTTTTCTCCCCATTTATGTACATTCATGTAAATCAAGAAGTCTAATTCTGAAACATTATTCATACCACCCTTAACACATGAAGTATAGAAAACAAATAATTATGTTATTGATTACTCATCATCAGAATGTTTTTGTCTTAGATATACTATTCTGTTTTTTAATGTTTTGTCTTTCTAACAAGACATGAGATTCTGCAAAGGAGAATTACAACTTCAGCTTCTTTTAAATGTTTCACAGTGTTTTGTAACATTTACAACACTATATAAATACTTGACGCATGATTGTATAAATACTAGTTACACATTTTCTGCCATGAATGCATGAGTGTTAATAAGATATAATAATCTATGTCAGCTTTTAGCTCTTGGAGGAATTGTCATACTGCTTTCCACAGTGGTAAAATTAATTTATGCTCCCACCAACAGTGAATGAGTTTCCCTTTCTCTCCAGATATAATAATATTTAACTTCTCCAGATACAATAATATTTAACTATTATATCCAAACAATAAAAATGGTATAGAAAGGAGTTCCTAGATACTTGAATAATTCTTATTTTTACATGGTGTACTGATATAAAATAAAAGAAAAAGTAATTTTATTAAGTGGCCTTAATTCAAAATTAAAGTCTTTATAATATAACCACTGGTAAAATTACAGCTTTGTCATTGGAATAAATAAGAGAATGTTGCAAAATTTTTATCACACTGGAGATAATCTGTTACAAATTAATAATTTTGATAGTACGCTTAGTTATCTTAAGGATAAATAAGTTTTCTTTTATTCAGTGTAAGTCATTGCATTAAAGAGAAAATATTTGTGCACACTGTTATCCTAATTTAGGAGTTACAAGTTAAACAAAAGGGAATTATGAAGCTTGGCAAACTTTTGATTTACTAACTGGCTCCTTATCTACCTTGAAATGGGATAAATTTGAAATTCTGTATTTCTGATAATGGATGTATAAGTTTCAAGGTGCTGAGCTCAGATTTTATGGAAGTGGCATTAAAGGATTTATAGAAAGAATACGATGAGAGGCAACAATATTACAAATAAAATAGCATTTTGTTTTTGTTTCTGTAAACTTCACAATTGTTTCAAACATCTAGTAAATAATCCTAAAAGCAGGAACAGGAGAGTAGACCTAGACTTCATGAAAAAGACACCAAAAACAATTGCAAGTATAGCAAAAAATTGACAAATGGGGTCTAATTAAACTTAAGAGCTTCTGCACAGCAAAAGAAACTATCAACAGAGTAAGCAGACAATCTACAGAATGGGAGAATGCATTTGCAAACTGTGCATCTGACTAAGGTCTGATATCCAGAACCTATAAGGAATTTAAACAAACTTAAAGAGAAAAGCAATCTTATTATAAAGTGAGCAAAAGGCATGAACAGACACTTGTCAGAATAAGACACACATGTGGCCAACAAGCATGTGAAAAAAAAGCTCAATATCCTTGATCATTAGAGAAATGCAAATCAAAACCACAATGAGATACTATCTCACACCAGTCAGAATGACTGTTATTAACAAGTCAAAAAATAACAGATTCTGGTGAAGTTGCAGAGAAAGGGGAGCTCATATACTGTTGGTAGGAGTATAAATTGGTTCTACCACTGAGGTAGAATGCATGCAAACATATACAAAACATATAAACATATACAAAGCAGTATGTATGGCAATTCCTCAAAGAGCTAAAAGCAGAACTACCATGTGACCCAGCAATCCCATTACTGGGTATACACCCAGAGGAAAATAAAGCATTCTATCATAAAGACAAATGAACACAAATGTTCGCTGAAGCACTATTCACAATAACAAAGATATGGAATCAACTTAAATGCCCATCAATGACAGATTGGATAAAGACAAATACACTATGGAATATTTTGCAGCCATAAAAAAGAACAAAATAATGTCTTTTGGAGGAATATGGATGGACCTGGAGACTTAATTCTTAGCAAACTAATGCATTAATTAAAACTAAAATACCACATGTTCTTACTTACAAGTGGGAGCTAAATGATAAGAACTTATGAACACAAAGAAGGAAATAACAGATCCCAGAGTCTACTTGAGTGGGGAGAATGGGAGGAGGGAGAGGAGCAGAAAAGATTACTATTGGATACTGAGCTTAATACCTGGGTGATATAATAATATGTATAACAAACCTCCATGACATGTGTTTGTTATGAAACGAACCTTCACATGTACCTCTAAACCTAAAATAAAAGATTAAAAATTAACAATAATAAGCCTAAAAGTAACTTTATTAAAACCCAAAGGTCAATTAATAATAGTGTATTCAATCTAATAAAAATGTTTATCACATTTAAATGCTATATTTTGATAAAAGTTGGAATGTTTTAAAGTATTCATATTTTTAAGAATCCATAATTCAACTTTCTGTGCAATATTAAAATCTCAATTTTAGGCCGAGCGTGGTGGCCTATGCCTGTAATCCCAGCACTTTGGGAGGCCGAGGTGGGTGAATCATCTGTGGTTGGGAGTTTGAGACCAGCCTGACCAACATGGAGAAACCCCTATTTCTACAAAATTTACAAAATTAGCCAGGTGTTGTGGTGGGCACCTGTAATCCCTGCTACTCTGGAGACTGAGGCAGGAGAATCACTTCAACCCAGAAGGTAGAGGTTGCAGTGAGTTGAGATCACACCATTGCACCCCAGCCTGGGCAACGAGCATGAAATTCTATCTCAAAAATAAATAAATACATAAATAAATAAATAAATAAATAAATAAATAAATAAATAAATAAATAAATAAATAAACAAATTTAAAAATTTCAATTTTGTTATTTCATCATTTCTGTGATAGCATTTGTTAGATGCTTACCTACTTCTTTAGAGTTTTAAAATTTGTTTTCAACAAGATGGAATAATTTTTTAGTGAGTTTGGATAATTTTTTCTCATTTATATTAATGCTTTCTAACATCATCTACTAACTTTCATTTCCATCTGTTGGTAAACCAGCATTTATGTATTTGACTTTCATTTTAATCTGTAGAAACGATACCTCTTCAAAGCATTTTTATTTTAGAGTAGAAATTTTAATGACAGACATAATATTTTTGCATCCATATGTTCATTTTTATTCTGGAAAGGGTACATTTGAAATTGGCAGACTATAAAATATAAAGGTCACTTAAAAATATCATAGTTTGAAAACAGCTGGTGACAAGAGATAACACATTTTCTATCTCTAGGTAACTTTATTTTAAATTCTAAAAGTAACTTTGTCATTTATACTAGAATCATTAAAATTGAATCTGAAATGATTTTCTGTTTATTTTTATTTCATTCCCAAAGGGTTCCATAGAAATGTATGAGGCGAGTTACAGAATACACAACTACTAATACAACTGAAAAGAAAAAAATAAAAATAAGAAATAAAAAATAAAGTTTTCAAATCTTTTAATTTCTTAGTATATACTAGAAAAGATGTCATGTCTACAATAGAATATCTAAATCTTGCATATAACGTATATAGAATGACTACACTAATATACTTGTGCCCATTTTCTAAATTAAGAAGAGAGTATTTTAAAAACTATCGAAGGGTCTTGTATAACCTTAAAATATTTCATTGTCTGGACATACTACAGTTTACTTATCCATTCACTTATTGAAGGGAATCTTGGTTGCTTTTATGCTTTGGCAATTATAAAGCTTCTGTTACCATCTGTGTGCAGAATTTTTGTGGTCATACGTTTTCAACTCCTTTGAGTAAATATCAAAAAGTGGGATTGCTGCAGCATGAGGTAAGAGTATGTTTATTCTTGTAAGAAACTGCTGAAATCTCCTCCAAAGTGGTATTTGCATTAATTCCCACCAGCAATCAAGGAGAGCTCCTGGTGCTTCACATCCACCACCCTTGCCAGCATTTTCTGTTGTGTTTTCTAAAATTTGGCTATTGTAATAGATGTGCAGGGATATCACATTTTTAATTTGCATTTCATAAATTATATATGATGTGGAGTATTTTTTCACCTCCTTAGTTGTTATCGTTTTATCTTCTTTGGTTATTCATGGTTTTAAAACCCCGTGCTTCAAAATAGATAAATTAGGAATGTGTTCCTTTCTGATAACGAAAATAAAGGGTTTACCAAGTAGAAAATTACGAGAGTACAAACAAACAGTTGCTTTTACAAATATATATAATATATATAGTCTGTCAGAGAGCAATGAATTATTGAAGTTATTTGGGCAACAAAGCTGAAATTTCTTTGTGAAGCTCATAAAACAAATTTCTGCTATTGTGTGGCTATTTCTCAAAAGGAAAAACCTTCTTCTTGACTAGATATGAACAGTCAGTTTGGCATCTAAGTTTGTTTTAAAGAACTGGAAAAAAATGTATTTAGGTTCAAGTCTGTGAGCATTATCAGATATTGAACACACAAAATTCTGTAAAGTAAAACTCCAAAAATCATATGATTGCTTGAGCTTTTAGTGGCAAAATATATTTCTTTGATATAATAAGGAACATAAAATAATTCTATATTCCAAATATATTTTGTTTTCTTTAATACTTTAGAAATCACCTCCCTCACATAAGCTGTCCCTTACCACACATCTAAAACAGTAAAATTAGCATCTACCCACACTTTATATCCTCTTATTCTTTCATCTATCTTCAGACAACTTTTAGATACTCACAGGCACACTCACCGTCACACACACTGGACAAAAAGTGTTCTTACAGCTCAAATTGTGTGAGATCTCTTCAACTTTTCTTGAATTGGAGTTTTCTGTGTAGGGTTTTGGAGCAAAATATCAACTGTAATATATAGTTCATCTAGCAAGATCAGTTATCAGTGCTATCAGACCCAATCATCTCTCTTTTAACAATTTCTTATAAGACCCTCTTCATATTTGTAATAAAATTCATAGTCTAGGTTACCCATACAAATTAATTTTAAAAATATAAGGTTAATTGTAGTATACAAAGGGAAGGACATCTGTAATTAAATAATTTATGTATCACCTTATAAAAATTGAGTATATATGTAACATATAACACACAGTAACACACACGCATATATACATGTTGTTCTCATAAGAAAATGCCAAAATATCTTCCAAAGTGGCGGGACCATTTTGCATTCATTTCCACCAGCAGTCAATGAGATTTCCTGTTGGAACACACATATAAATATAAATATATATATATATAATTTATAAATAGATATATGGCTGATCTTATATACATATATATGTGTATATATGTATTTAAACAAAAAATAAATATGTAAATAAATATATATATAATTGGTCCCAGTAAAATATATATATTATATATGTATATTATATGCATGTGTATATTTTACTAACACCTCTCTTTTATAATCTTATGGTTTAATTTATATGTACCAAAAATACCTATTATGAATGCACATGATTTTCAGTATATTTATGGAATTATGCAACCATTACCACCATCTACTTTTTAAACTTCTCTAACATGTGAATTGATCTCTTATGTTAATGAGTAGTTAATTCCCACTCTCTTGTCAAGCCCAGAAAACTACTAATATCTTTGACTATATTTTGTTTTTTCTGGATATATCATAAAACTGAAATCAAACAATAGGTAGATTTTTTGTTCATGGCTTCTTTCATATAGCACAGTATTTTTTAGGTTCATTTATGCTGTTGCTTGTTTCAGAACTGTGTTCATTTTTATTACTGAATAGTATTTAATCAGTGACTATATCAAATTTTTTTCTAGCTGATTCACCAGTTAATAAACATTTGGATTGTTTCTCATTTTTGGCCTTCATGAATAATGCTCCTTTAAACATTCATGTACAAGTGCTTTGTGAATTGTATTGGGTAGATACATAGGAGTGGAATTGTGGGGTAGTAGAGTAATTTTATGTTTAAGTTTTTAAGAAACCATCATAATTACCAGAGTGGCTCTACTATTTTACACTGCCATCAGCGATGCATAGTTTCCAGTTTCTTCACCTCCTCCCCAACAACTTGTTTCAGTGTCCCATAAACAGTTGCTTTGGATAAAAGCAAGAGTCAAGAGTCCCACAGATAGTTGCTTTTGGATAAACACAGAAATTGACACTTCTGCTGTTCAAGCTTGAAACTTATATTTGTTGTATCTGAGTTCCTTCCTCAGGAAACAACTTTCAGGCCTCTCACAAGAAGTATCAAAAAGCTGAAACCAAATCATCACACCAGATGCTAGACCCCTCATTCACAACCATTGCTTCCTTGCCCCTCTCAAGTTTTTCTTTCCTTACTCATTTAGCATTTCTTGCTGCCTGCTATATAAACCCCTGGTTTGAGTCAGTCAGAGAGAGAGATTTGGGACTGGATTAGAGCTCCCATCTCCTTGGTTGCAAAACCCTATTAAAGCCTTTTTCCTTGGCAATACTTGTCATCTCAGTGAATTGACTTTGGGTGTGGTGAGTAGCAGGACCTAGACCAAATCCCTGGTGTTTTGGTAACATATTTTTATTCCCTGACCAGGAATGCATTGTTTGTGGCTCAGTTGCTGTGGGCTAGGAGTCTCAGAAGCTCTCCTAAGCAGCTGCCTGTCTTCTTTTGGCTGGAGGTGAGTTTCCATCTCTCTCTGGTCCCACCTCAGCTGGTGCCAAACGTGTTCCTGATTGTCTCGGAAGAACTGCCTTTGAAATTTAACATCTGTATCGGGATAGGTGAGTGTCCTTTGTGAGCCCAGATAGCAGAATCTGCTCCTATCGCTTTGGGAATATTTTAAAAGAATTCCCATTTGTAGGTTGAACAAGCCCAACTGATTGAGGGAGAGAAGTGCCTGTTTCTTTCAGTATAGACACTCTTGGGGACTTGTTTGTAATTGTGTGTTGTGTATGGGCAAGTGAGTGTTTTCTGTGGGTACCAAACAGTGGGATCAACTTCCCTCAGTTTGGGACATTTCTAAGGAATTTTTTGTTGCAGTTTCATCAAGCCCAACCAAAAGTGAGAGCATCTCAACCGTTTCAGTTTGGATATTCTTGGGGCTTATTTGGTGCTGCAGCAGTTGGATTGTCTTCTGATGATTGTGTGTGTTTTATATAGTTACGAGAAATTAGAATTTGGTAAAGTGATATTCTTTTGCAATACTGTTTGGCCCCAATATTGTTTGGAATGCTGGAGTTTGCTGTTGAATGGGAAAGACAGATGGAGTTGCATATATCCAGGTTTTTGTGCTACTGTTCTAAGCAGTGTTAGGCCTGCTTACTATGTGATGTTCTCCTTTGGTGTTGTTAGGCCCCAGTGTTCTTTCAGGTCTGGGGAGGTTTGGCCTTTAAAAATCCAACTTGAAATTGCTTTACCCAAAATTTTGGTTCACAGCCTTCATTGGATTACCTATTGGGGCAAACAAAGTAAAACTGGGGAGCTTGTATTGCCATCTCATGGCTACAGTTCCAAGCTAAAAGCTATTGGATCTTTGTGAGCGTGTATACATGTCTAGATGTGTTTATTTGCATGTACACTTATTGTTATATGTTACGCCTGCAAAACTGGCTTATATGTAAAAGAGTGCTCATAAACGAAGTAAATAAGTTCAATCAATTTCCAAAGTTACGTGACTTAAGTAAATCTTTACTAAACAAGCTGGCTTTAAAATTATTGGTAAAATGAAAATAGAAATGCCTTTAAAATTGTCAGTATACATTTTGTCTGGGTTTTATATTAGTCTTTCCTAGATATTTGAGATGTCAGTGTTTGTCATAGACATTTATAAAGCTGTTAATCCAGCCAAAACAAAATGATCTTGGTTCATGTGACTTATTTGGCAAATGAGAACAATTTCAGGTTGTTAGCTGAATTTTCTGAGTTACTGGTCAAAATACCTGTGTACACAACTTTGAGGCACTTAATTAGGTGAGCACCTGATGTGCACTGGCTATTAAAACATGGTTTACAAGGAATTAAGTAACTTTAAATGATGGTGTCTAATATCTCAGTTTTCAGAAGTAATCTGGGTAAACTGCTAAAAATGAAAAAAATGAGTCCATTTAAGTGGAATAAATATTTTAGGTAAACTTTTTGTGTAATTTAAAATCTTAAAATTATTTTTGATATGCATTGGATATCTGGGTCATTTCCAATTAAGAAAGGATTATGATATAGGAAAATATGTTTCTAAAAATTATGGAATTATTCTTATATATAAAGTGCTCATGTCTGATAGTTCAGGATTTCTTGTTTTTTAGAGTTTCACCAAAATTTAGTTATTAAGGATAAGAATTATAGTTCATGTATAATTCTGTACATAAAATGTGCCAAAGAATGTTAGTGAGAAAAAGAATTTAAAAATTGACCTAAAAGTTAGTTCAAATTACACATTTGAAAAGGATACTTATGAAACAAGGTAGTAAGAAACCAGTAAGTAGGGGAGAGATATGTGAAGAAAATTATGTATATGAAGATATATTTCTGGTAAGGAAGGTTATAAAGCAAAGGTAATTATGAGAAAGGATCTGGTATGGTAAATTTTTTGGCCTCAACTAAAAGGACTGGTTACTTGAGGTAGAAAGAAGAAGTAAGAAATAAGAAAAAAGAAGGAAGAAGAAGAAAAAGGAAGAAGAAGAAGGAGAGAAGAAGGAGACAAAGAAGAGGAAGTAGAAATCTGGGACTGAAGGGAAAGCCCAGGTATATTGTGGATGGTGTGTGTAAGACATATGTAATGCTTCCTGTTTCTCTGTGTGTCTGCTTTCGTGCACATGTGGACTGGCAGCCTGCCCTCAGCCTTCAGGCCCTCCCTGACCTGAAGGTGAGGCCTCATTGGGAACCTGCCTCCTGCCCAGGAGCCTGTCTTCCTCCTGCTGCTGTCCATGGTGCCCAGGCTGCTTGTGCCAAAGGACACATGCAGGCCAGTGCCAGACCATCCTTAGGCCCCACTCAGCCTCCTTCTCATACTTGTTGGAGCCCAAAGTCCAGAGGGGGCTGAAGCAGTAAGGGGCACATGTGTTGTGTCAGCACTGCTGAGCGTGTGCATCCCTTGTCAGGCTGCAACAGTGCATGGGCTTGGCACCACATTGCTCCAAGATTGGAGTGGGCACTGACAGTGGGGAGAAGCCAGGCAGTGAGAGCATGCACCTGCAAGGGCTTGGTTGGGGGTATCTTTCCAGGCCCCTAAGAGTGCAGAGAGACCTAGGTCCACAGCTCTCGCCATCAAAATGTGAGGTGGTATTTGAATTCTTTTAAGTTATATTTATATAGATGTATTGTTAATATGTGTTCCAGGATTATATGAGATTCCTAAAATTCTGATGTGTCATAATATATATTGTCAGTAATAATTATGATTATGTTAAATTGCTGTATACCACAGAAATAACCAAATTTCCTTGTCTACTGTGTCTTTAACTATGGCTGTCTTAAGACTTTTGTCATCAACAATTGATGTTTTGCTTTGATCCTTCTCAAAAAAAGGGACCTCTAATCAGCTACAGTCCAAGGCTAACTTTTTCAGAAGAGTTTAGGAAAAGAACTCTTGAATGCAGGTTTCTGATAACTTTGGAGATTGTGCCATTGCATTAGAGAGAGAACTTCCAGGGCACCAGTTGAAAGGCTGATGTGTTTGCAAAGATTGCTCACCTAATGTGAAACAGAGCAGGAGTTGATTGCATGCATGAACAGAACAAATGGAAGACAGAAATAATTTTTATGGGTTTCATTGTTTGAAACATTGATGATTCTTTTTGTTTTCTGTTTAAAGAGTCTGGAGAATCTTTTGGCTTTCAGCTATTTATAGCCTTGAAATACACTTTATGTGCATTGAGTATACTTTTGTATACAGAATTTGAGCCATATTTCTATCTCTCTGCCTAATTTCTCCAGAATTTGTAAATTATTTGTGACTATTCTTAACTCACGGCAATGTGTTTGTCTGCATACAGTTAATAACCACATGTTTTATTTTGTAATGGGACACAATTGAAGGAACTGGTTATTTTATCAGGGATCTGACTGAAATGGCCTTGTGAGATGTTCCAGCAAAGTCAAATTGGGGGAGTCTGTATGGACAATGATCTTTGTTTCACTTTGTGTGCATAATCAGGCCAACCATATGGGACTCAATCCTATTTTGCAGGTATATTAGTCATACTATCATTTGTCTTTGATGGAACTGGTAGCCTGAGCCCATTTTCTAAATTTGTTGTTGTTGTTTTATTATTAATGAGTTATAATAGTTTTTTAATATATTCTGGATGGAAGTCTTTATGACATATGTGGTTTCCAAGTATTTTTTCCAGCCTCTGGCTTATTATTCCAATTTTCATTTTCTTTTTTTTTTTTCAAAGGAGACGTGGGTTTTATTACGGGCTTGCACACTGGGGAGAGTCCAGTAGCAGTAGGCTGAGCAGGAAAACCACAAACCCCTGCAAACATTGTGCAATTTATATAACATTTTCACTTAGCACTCTCCCCTAGTGACCTCCACCTAGCAACCTTCATTTTCTTAGTAGTATTTTTGAGGTGCAAAATAAGATATTTTAAATTTTGGATGAAATACAATTCATAAATTTTATTTTTAATAGATTACATTTAATGTTGCATCCAAGAATTTTTATGCCTAACTCAAAGTCAAAAAAATTTCTCCTATGTTTTCTTTTAGAATTATAGCTTGCATTTAGATAAATGATTCCATTTGGTCAATATTTGTGTATTTCATGAAAAAAGTCTAAACAAACTTTTTTTTTTTTTTTGCATATAGATACAAATATTTTCCAGCACAATCTCTTGAAAAGACTGTTCTTTTCACCTTGAATTGCCCTGGTGTCTTTATTAGGAATCAATTGACCAGAAATATAAGGACTTATTTCAGAACTTTTGTCATTTTATGCCATTAATGCATCAGTCTCTCTCTCTCTCTCTCTCTCTCTATATATATATATACATACATATATATATACACACACACCAGATCAAAAGATGAGCTTAATACCTATGGCTTTGTAGGCAATAAGTTCAGAAATTGGATAGTTTAAGCCTTTCAGTTTATTGTTCTTTTTCAAAATCACTTGAGTATTTGGGGTCATTTGCCTTTTCCTATATATTTTTAAATCAACTTGTAAATTTCCTCAAAAAAGAGGATATTGGATAATTATAAGAATTTTGTTGGTTCTCTAAATCAATTTGAGGAGAATTGCCATCTTGTCATTACTGGGTCTTCAAATTGATAATCATAAATTATTGAAATCTGTTTTCATTTATTTATATATTCTTTAATTTCTATTAGCAATGACTTGTAGTTTCAGTGAATTGGTCTTAGACTTTGATAAGTTTATTACTAAGTATGTCATTTACATTTTAAGTTGTGAATAGAATTGTGTTTTGAAACACGTTTTCAGATTGTTCATTGGTAGTTTGTAGAAATATAAATAGTGTTTTATATTAATGATATGTCTGGTAATATAACTGAACTTATTCATTGGTTGCAGTATTCAATTTTTAGACTGCTTAAATGTTCTGTTATTACTTTGTCTATTCCTACTTTGTCAGAAGTTTTTACATGAAATGGTGTTTGAATTGTCAAATGCTTTTTTTTGCATCTCCTGAATTACTTGTGTAATTTTTGTGTTTCTTATTCTTAAGAATAAAAACTACATAAACAAAATTTTAATTGTTAATCTGACCTTGCTTTCCTGGGACAAATATAACTTAGTCATATTCTAATCTTTTTAGAAGTTTCTGAGTTTTGTTTTGCTCATTATTAAAGGCAATTTTGCATATACATTTTGAGAGATATTTGTATTTTTTGTTTGTTCCCTTTTTTTTTTTTTTTTTTTTTTGAAATGGAGTCTTGCTCTGTCACTCAGGCTGGAGTGCAGTGGCATAATCTTGGCTCACTGCAACCTCTGCCTCCCCGGTTCAAGCGATTATCCTGCCTCAGCCTCCTGAGTATTTGGGACTACGGGCAGGTGCCACCGGCCAGGCTAATTTTTTTTTTATTTTTAGTAGAGATGGGGCTTCACCATGTTGGCCAGGCTTGTCTTGAACTCCTAACCTCATGATCCGCCCACCTGAGCCTCCCAAAGTGCTGGGATTACAGGCATGAGCCACTGTGCCAGGCCTATTTGTTTTTAACTTGTAATATTTTTGTGTGATTTTGGTTCTAAGATTACACTGACTTCTAATAACTAGTTCGGAGGTGATCTTTTGTCATCTAATTTATGAAAAAGTTTGTGAACAATTGTTTTTAACTCTTTTATTTCATATAGTTAATCAATAGGCCATCTTTTCTGGTACTTTCCTAATAAGAAGATTTTTAATCATTAATTTCCTTTACATGTTATGTGTCAATTTAATTTTAAAAAATTACTTCAGGGATTCAATCATTTGTATCATAGGAATTTGTCAGTTTCATCAAATTTGTCTAATTTGTTGGTTTAGTGTTGTTTATAATATTCTCTTAAATTTTTAAAATTTCTGTGGGGTAGTAGTGATAGGTCCTCTTTAACTCCTGATTTTGGTAATTCAATTTCTCCTGGTAAATAAAACTAGAGATATCTCCATTTATCATTTCAAAGTATAAATTTTAGCTTTGATTTTTAATGTCTTTGTTTTCTATTTTACTGATTTGCACTCTATTTTTATTTTTCCTTCCTTCCATTTATTTTGAATTTATTTTGCACTTTTTCCTTTTGTTTTTTAAGTTGAAATTTGAGGTTATTGAGGGGAAACCATATTTCTTGTCTGATAATAGGCATTTAAAATGTAAATATTCCTCTATACAGTTCTTTTATTACAGCCTATACATTTTGATATGCTCTTCTTTTGTTTTCATTCAGTTATCTATATCTATAGCTATAACATATATATTTTTAATTTTTGGTTTCTTTTTCAATGCATGAGTTATTTAGAATATTTTTTTAATCCAAAATTTGAGGATTTTTCTAAATTTCTGTTTGTGTTGATTGCTAATTTCTGTTATACTTGGAGAAAATGCTTTGTGCAATTTCAATAATTTCAAATTCATTGAATCCTATTTTTTGTGCTTACATGTGATCTACGTTTTGAGAGTGCTTCACTGAACTTTTTGGGATGCTTATTGTGTTGTTAGTGCATCAGGTGTTCTGTAAGTGCAAGTTAAGCCAAGTTGATCATATAGTTGTTAAAGTCTTCCATATCTTTGCTTATATGAATTATTGAGTTAACTATAGACCTCATTGTATTCTTGCCATAAGTTACATATCTCCCTTCAATTCTGTAATCTTTGCTTCACGCATTTTATGGCTCTCCTTTAGTAGTGTATATACTTAAAAGTTTTGTATACTCCTGATAGAGTGACTCTTTTTATTTGGGAATGCCCCTCTTTATCTTTAATTCTTATATATATATTTAGTTTGTCTGCTATTATCAATGCCATTTCAGCTTTCTTTTTTTTCTTTTATTTTCAAAGTATATGTGTATATAAAACTGAAATGTGACTGTTAATGAAAAAATAAATTTGGATCTTATTTTATATCCAGTCAGACAATCTGTCATTTTTTTGTTGGATTCTTCAGTTCATTCGTACTTACAAATTTATTGATATGGTTGCATCTGTATATGTTATTTTATTATTTGTTTTCTATGTCTTATACCTTTTTCGTTACTCTGTACCTCCTTATTTGTCTTTGTTTGTTTGTTTCAGTTTCCTATTTAGCTAGGTTATCTTTTGTTTTGTATTTTACACTTACTTTCTTAGTGGCTGCTATAAAAATACAATGCTCATTTAACTTATCAAATCTACTTAGATTAGTACTAAATTCTACTAAAATAAAAATCAATTGTTCTAATGTAAATAAATTTCCTTCTCTTCCCTTTGTGTGCTATTATATTTGTATATATTACATCTATGTTATATACCTAACCATACCGTGCTGCAATGATTTTATGCAACCATATCATTCAAAGATATTGAGAGAAGCAAAGAAAAATATTTAGTACATTTTTTTTAACTTACAAATTTATGTTTTGAGAATTTTTCAATCCCTACAGTCATTTCCTCTCAAGCTTAAGGACTTCTTGTATTTTTGGAAAGCAGGTGTGACAGCAACAAATCTTCTTATTCAATTATATGGAGGTAACTCTATTTCACCTTTATCTTTGAGGAATCATTTGCTGGCTATAAAGTTCATACATATGGGGGCGGGGAGAGAGAGAGAGAGGGAACAAGAGAGAGTTGTTTGTTTTCTTTCAGCACTTTAAATATCAATTTTAGTGCCCTTGGGCCTCCAGTTATTTGTATTAGCCATTCTTACAAAGCATGTTCTATGTTTCCTGATTAGTTGGTTTTCTCTTGCTGCTTTCAAGGTTTCCTTTTGCTTTTGGCTTTAAGCAGTAGTTTGATTATGCTCTAATTGCATATTTCTTTAAATTTAACCTGCTTTTGATTCAATGAGCTTTTATGATATTTATATCAATGTTTTTCATAAATGTTAAATTCATTATTTCTGCATGTATTTTTAGTCTCTCTCCTTTTAGGACTCTCATAAAATGCATGTTGATATGGATTTGATGATGACCCACAGGTCTATGAGGCTCTGCTTATTTTTCTTCATCCTTTTTTTTAATCTGTTCTTCAGATTAGATAAACTTTACGTGTCTATCTTCAAGTGTACCGGTCTTTATTTTACCATCTCAAACTGCTGTTGAGTCCCTTGAGTAAAGTTTTTATTTAACTTATTATAATTCTTAATTCAGAATTTACATTTAGTTATTTTAAAATAATTTCTTTGAGATTATTTGTTGAATCATCTCTATTAAATTGTCTTGAATTATTTGGAAATAGTATCATTTTGTTATTTGAGTGTAATTATGACAGCTACATTGACATCTTTGTCTACTAGTAACAACCAGCATATGGTCCCTTTCAGAGACAGTTTGTATTGACCTTTTTTTTTTTTTTTTTTTTTTTTTTGAGACAGAGTCTTGCGGTGTTTCCCAGGCTGGAGTGCAGTGGCACAGTCTCTGCTCACTGCAACCTCTGTCTGCTGGGTTTGAGTGATTCTCCTGCCTCACCCGAGTAGCTGCAATTGCAGGCGTGCTGCCCCATGACTGGCTATTTTTTTTGTATTTGTAGTAGGGGTTTCACCGTGTTACCTCCTGACCTCAGATGACCCAACTGCCTTGGCATCCAAAAGTGCTGGGATTACAGGCGTGAGTGCACTGCACCTGGCCTGACTGTGACTTTTTAAAATCACACTTTCTAATATTTTTTACAGGCCTCATACATTTTGATGAAAGCTGGATGTTTTAGATATAACATTGTTTCAACAATAAATTCCCATTTCCCTTTTTTAAGGCTATTTTGGTCTTTGATTGTTTCTGTTTTTGTTTTTGTTTTGGCTGTTTAGTAATTTCCATCAATTTTATCTCAGTAAAGTAGTAAAAAGTAAATACTTTGGTGAGTCACAAAAATTAAACCAGATTACCTCTGAGCTGAAAATTCTTGAAGCTCAAACGTGTGAAATTACTACTCAGACTAGTTTTGTATGTTTGCAATTTTCATAATAAAACTAACATGCATTAACATAGTAAACTTTGATTAGTTATTTGAAGGTATGATTCGATATTAGGATTATCATCAAACAGTAAGTATCTCTATACCAATACAATAAATTACTACTACTTTGTCAGTCATCATAGTAAGAAAGAGTTATTTTGCCTTGTAAAATAAAGCTAATAGCAATAAACTACCTCATGGAAATTCTTTAAATATGTAAATTGGTTGGTTTCTGGTATATATTACCCACTCAATAACAATAAAGGACCTCATGGAAATTTTTGTAGTGAGTAAATTGGTTGGGTCTTGGTATATACTACCCATTCAATATGTGCTATTGTTTTTAAATTTTAATTATGAAGACATTTGTGTATAATGAAATAGAATAGTATATATTTTTATTTAGTTCTCATCATTTAATTTTTATAATTATCATTTTAAAAATTATAAATTTTATAATTATAACTAAAATCTTTAGTTCCACAAGATTTGTTTACAATATATCTAGAATATTATATAATTCAATCCTCAAATATTTCAGTATGTGTAAGAAATAATTATTTACTTTAACATTATCATACCTAAAAATAACAATCATTACTTATTATCATCCTATCATTGGAAGTTCAACCTGCCATTGAAGGTATGTGATTATTATGACTATGTCAATACTATCTTAAAAATATTACAACTATAGCAATACAATTACTTCTTTTTACAGTTCAGCTTTTTCCTCTTAGGTTTAATATTTTAATTTTAATACTTTTTATTTTCTTATTTTATACCTCTTTCAAAATTTAATCAGGGTTCAAACTTTTCAATTATTTTATATTTTATTTTTATGTTAAAAATAAATCCTCTTTGGATTTGTTTGACTGCATCCCTATGGTGATGTTTAACCTCTATAGTTTCATCCTTTACGCTGTTTTTCTCTGTGTATACCTTGTAATGGGCTACAATACCTAATGACTTGCTCAATTTGGACAATTATATTTCATAATAAATGCTATATAATATTTATTCCCCTGCCTTAGAAGACAGATCACATCTGCTTTTCTCTCTCATGCAATAAGATCAATTAGATTGGAAAAATAGGAGCATCTAAAACAATAATTATTATAGTGGAATAAATCACACAAAATATATTCAATTCCATGAGCTTAAAATAATACTCATAAAAATAAACAAGGAAACCTCACTGGTCAACTTTGGAAGTTCCTACGTATCTACTCATTATTCTGAAAACAGTAAATTGCTTTTTAAAATACAAAGGCTATTTCTACATCCAATCATATTCTCCCACCGTCTCCTTTTCCTCACTTAATGATAAATATTTTCAGGCCGGGCGCGGTGGCTCAAGCCTGTAATCCCAGCACTTTGGGAGGCCGAGACGGGCGGATCACGAGGTCAGAAGATCGAGACCATCCTGGCTAACACGGTGAAACCCCGTCTCTACTAA
>NC_045434.1:51556258-51600124 GCF_002776525.5 Piliocolobus tephrosceles | reverse complement strand
GGCATCCCTGTCTTGTGCCAGTTTTCAAAGGGAATTTTTCCAGTTTTGGGCAAAGTCTTCTTAACATGACAATAAAACACAAGTCAGAAAAAGTGGGTAAGTTCTACTTTACCTAAAAGTAGAGAACTTGCTTTTATTTTTATTTATTTATTTATTTTTTTGAGACAAAGTCTTGTCTGTGGTGGCTTCAGGCTGGAGTGCAGTGGCACGATCTTGGCTCTCTGCAACCTCTGCCTCCCAGGTTCAAGTGATTCTCCTGCCTTAGCCTCCTGAGTAGCTGGGATTACAGGTGCGCACAACCACACCCTGCTAATTTTTGTGTTTTTATTAGAGATCGTGTTTCACTGTTTTGGTCAGAGTGGTCTCGAACTCCTGACTTCATGATCTGCCCGCCTCAGCCTCCCAAAGTGCTGGGATTACAGGTGTGAGCCACCACACCCGGCCAAAAGCATTTTTTATAAAGCTTCAAATGATAGTATAAAGAAAGGGAAAAAATGATCTACAGAGGGGAGAAAATATTTGTAAATCTTTCATACAAGGGACTTGTATCTGGAATATATGAAAATCTTACCCAAGTTAATAATAAAAATAACTCAATGTTTAGGCAATAAATACATCTTCATAGAAGATATGAACTGGCCAATGAATACATAAATTATGCTCAACCTTATTAACTATTAGGAAAATGCAACTCAAAAATTGTAGTAAAATATCACTTCACATTCACTCTGTAACAAAACAACAGATAAGTAGAATTATTGGCAAGAATGCGGAGAACTTAGAAACCTTATACATTGCTTGTAGGATTACGTCATGATACATTACAAAATTCTGCATTTCTTCAGAAACTTTATTGCAAAACACATTGCTGACCCACTCATTCTACTTCTGGGTACCTACCTGAGGCAAATGAAAACATATGTCTATACAAAAAATATGTACCCAAATATTCATTGTATCACTATTCCTCATATGCAAAAGTGGAAGCAATCCAAATATATACCAACTAATGAATGGACAAATAAAATGTCTTATATTCATATGGCAGAATATATTACTTGGTAGAATAAAGGAATGAAGTATTGGTATATCTTATACCATATGTAGACCTCGAAAGAATTTCATGAAGAGAATTGAGCCATTTATAAAGAATATCATATTCTATAATTATGTTTATATAAATTGTCCAGAATACTTATATCCATAGGTACAGAAAATGCAACAGTGGTGCTTAGTGAGAAAGGGGAATGGGGAGTAGGTGCTAATAGATAGTTTCTTTTGGGGTGGTGAAAATTTTCTAAGTTTAGATAGTGGCAGTGGTTGTACAACTTGAGAATATGCTTTAAACCACTTAATGGTATATTTTTAAAGTGTGAATTTTATGGTGTGTGTGTGTGTAGAGAGCGAGACATATCAAACTATTTTCTTCATAATGTGAGACAGTGTTAAGTAAGTTTTGCCTTTTCTTACATGCACTTAATGAAGTAATGTATGCAATGTTTCAATTAGAATAATTTATTTCAGAAAATAAAGATACCTACTAATCATTTTTTGTCTTTCCTCCTAATTCTTTTTTATATTGTTACTTTCTACCATTTGTTTTATTATTATAACCATCTATTTCTGCTATAAAAACTGGTATTATTTAAAATTTCAATTTTTATTTCCTACTCAATCATCTTACCCTCTGAACATTCATGAATTAATTAATTCAACAGATTTGAGTTCTTACATGTGGAGAATTTCTTATAACACATTTAGTGACCTAGAGATGATTAACATGAATGAATACTATACACAAATTTTTAATGAAGATGGTGATATGACACATGCACACACACCATCTGCCTGGAAGAGATATTAGGACACAGGGAAAATATATGGGATTAGAGAGAAGTTAGGGAAACTAATTCTAAAACTAACTTCTAGACTTAGTTGTGGAAGCAACTTTCTGTGTGATTGTAGCATATATAATTGTTATTTATGTCTTCTAATGTAATATATATTTCCAAAGAGGATCTCCAAAGCCTCTTTCAACTGAATAACATCTCATCAATACCACTAAATATAGCTTATTAAGGGCACAGTACTAAGGTAGGAAAATATTAATGCAAACAGAAATAATGAAATTATTTAGGGAGGTATTAAAGTTTTAACTGAACATTAAATAATATGTAATATTTCAATAAGAGTTCAAGGACACTATCAAAAACAGAATCTGACATAATAAATGGAATAGAAATAGGGAGAAACTGCTGAGTGCGGTGGCTCAGGCCTGTAATCCCAGCACTTTGGGAGGCCAAGGCAGGTGGATCACGAGGCCAGGAGCTCAAGACCAGTCTGAACAGCACGGTGAAACCTGTTTCTAGTAAAAATACAAAAAATTAGCCAGGCATTGTGGCGCACGCCTGTGGTCCCAGCTACTGGGAGGCTGAGGCAGGAGAATTGCTCGAACCTGGCAAGTGGAGGTTGCAGTGGGCGGAGATTGTGCCATTGCACTCCAGCCTGGGTGACAGAGCGAGATTCTGCCTCAAAAAAAAAAGAAAAAAGAAAAAAAGAAATAGGGAGAAACGAGGCAATCTCAGGAAATTACTACAGGCTACTTTGACTGTATCAGAATGAGGTGGCAAAAATCAGAATGTATTAATATTTCATAAATTTTACTATAATAAAGGTTTTTATTCATCCAGATTTTACACATCAGGAGAACAGATGGCAGAGTAGGCATTCTTAACGTTCCTCCGTGCTATTAAAAAATGCTTCAGACTTTTAGGCGTGGCTCGTGTCATCACACGAGCCTTATCTGTTTTCAGATGAATTTGGTCATTCTGTCTCAGTAACTAGAAGCTTCAGTTGTATGACTCACTTCCTTTCTCTCTCATCTATGTGATTAATTTGAATAACCCAAACAAATAGCACAGCGGCAAATATTTTGACCCCGTCAAGCCTGTTTTGTTTCCAATTATTATTTCTACTTGTTTTCCTTTTATATGTCCACAACCTGGAGCATAATATTACCAAAATTGTCCTACATTTCAAATCTCAAGATAGCCTCTTTCTTCCAGCTCTAATGCTATTACCCCTTTGATATTTGTTAGTTGGTTTCATGGAGATATTTATTACCATATCTCCTTCATTCTCTCCTTTACTTTATTCTGATAGGGTTTCCTCTGACTTAACTCCCTCACCATCTACCTTGACTATCCAAATAGTTTGCCATGTCACTTTCTATATTAACCCAATTAATTCCAAATAATTTTTCTCACACCTCCTTTGAAGAATATTTCTATAGGAACTACTATACTCTAAAGATAATCAAACTACTTTGAGAAAATAAATGATTCTTCCCACAAACCTGCTGTGTCCACAGACTTTCTTATTTAATGAAATTGGCCACTGCATTGCTGCTCTTTCTCCACTCATAAATTATTTAATCATTCTTGATTCCCGTCACTCAGTCCATTCAACAAGTTCTATCAACTTTATCTTTATTTAATATTTTGCTATTTTTTCATATACGTCTGCCCACAATAAGATGCAAATTTCATGTGATCAGGTTCTTGATGTGTTTTGTTTACTGTTCACTCTCTAGATCTAGAATGCTGCTTGCAACAAAATGGTAAACAAATGAAGTGGTCTTAAAATTAGGTTGGATCATCAGCAACAGCCAGTAGTAATAGCCTTTTTCTTTGACCCAGCTGTTGTTGCAGTCTTCAGAATTCTCTTCAGGTAACTTCCTATTGTTGAGTTTCTTCGCTTCCACGTAGTTGAGCTTGCCTTCATTCTTTTAGAAACTATATGGACAATTAAATGTGAACATAAGCACATAATGTCTGTCAATTCCAAAAACATGGCACTTCCTATAGACTAGCATCTCAAATGCTCAAGGTATCATCTCCATTGTAATTTATTTATTTGTAGTTTCAGTAGTATATTCCTTTATTCTAGGAGCCAGATGTTTCTGACAGATGGGACATCCTATATAACCGGAAATCACATATCCAGTAGCTCATTACCTTATTATATTATAAAGTGAATTCCCTATTCAGAACAATATTATGCAGCCTGTCATGAAAATTTATAAGTTATTCAATAAGGGTATGGATGGTAATGCTTAAAAAAGCATGCAGGAAGGGAAATTCATATCAAAATGCTTAACAACTGCCTAATTCAAGAAAGACAAATTGTTGGCCTCCTCATAATGAAATGGGTCCAAGTTTTGTCAATCTGCTTTCAGTAACTGTTTGATTATCATATTGAAGAATCAAGTTTTATTGCTTCTTTTTGAAATTTTGAAACTTGGAAGGGTGTATTCATGTTTTGAGCTCATATCCAACAGCAATCCTTGCCCGGTATTTATTAGATCCTTCTGGTGATCTTTATGTGACACAGAAATGTGTCCTTTTCCTGACTACATTTTCTCACCATTACTTCAAACCACATCTTTCAATAAACATGGATAATAAGGTATATAACTGATTTTTCCCATTGGAGACATATGCCCATTCCAAGTTCATTCATGGGCATCCTGTGCAATGATGTAATGGCACAAAAGTGCTTAATTAGGATTTTGTTTCCAGAAAGTCTTGCAGAACTATTTGAAAAGGAGCCTTTAACTTTGCCCTATAAAGTTCAAAGGACACATTTCTTATAATGTCATAAACATTGGCAGAATGAAGTGTAACTGTGGATCAAGAGGGGCAGGAAAGTTTGAAAAACTTATCAGTTCCAATTCTGCATAAAGCTTGCTCCTCTCATTGCTTAAGCATACTTAGAATCCAGTTTCTAGGCATATTCTTTAGATTTTTGCCAACATTAATTAGAAAAAATTTCCAAATTCTTCGTCTTGAACTTCTTCTTTATGATCTGACTTTTGATGGTCTTTTCCTCCCTTCTCCCTTGACTGCATGAGGGAATGAACTCTATTAAGAGATATAAAACAAAAGTAAGAGTCATAGGAAATGAGGACAACGCGTTCCTTTTTTCAGAAAACTGCCACTGACAAGCATCGTCATCAATCCTATCAGAAAGAAGAGAAGGGAAGGCAATCTGCAAGGGAGATTTAGTGTGAGCTTTCCATGTGGGTATTAATGCAATCGAAACAATTCTAATTCTGACTATTTCAATCTTATCCTATAGATGTCCTACTTTTCACATAGAATGCATAGCAGGACTTGAAATGTAACTGAGATTGTACTTGGCAACCCAGCAGGCTCAAGAGATCAATGTTTGATTTGGGTTTTCGAGTATCTCAGTTTTGCAGCTTCAAGAGATAAGCGATTCTTTTATCACTGCCACAGAAAATTTCTTGGTTTCTACCACTGCCTTGAGCTGCTATTTGAACTTTTATTCTTTTTTAAAGTTTCCTCATTTTTGAGGCTGCATCCCACTTCATGGTCCTTGATTTCCTTCTTTGTTCACACCCATGAATGGCAGTCATGATGCAGCCCCCATAATCTTAGAACTCATTGGGTTCGTTATTCCAGATGATCACTAAGGATAATTAAATTTTCTCTTGCTACCATAGAGCAAAGCTTACTACATTCCTATTGAGGAATATAAAGCAGAATATGACTGGCTAACTATATAATCAATCCAAGTTACCTATTATTTTCCTAAGAGTTTTTTTTTTTTTTTTTTTCTGTATAATATACTGTGGTAATTAAGCCTCTGTAATAGTTTCAGGGAGCTGGGACAAATGATTTTTTAAATGATTGCCATTTTTATAGTTGAAGATTGAACCCTGTCTCACATTATGTCTTAGCAAGTAGGAAATTTCAATTGACAAGGTGGTTTGAATGCTGGACAAACAAAAATAACAAATACTGTACTGCTTTGCATAACAGATAATACCTTTACTATTCAGAAACTGCTTGTGTTTCCGGTATTATCTTCTACCACTTATTATTATTCAGACTTAACTGTGACTCCTTGAAAATGCCCTTTTTATGCTTTCTAGTCTTTGCACATGCTGTTCCTTTTCTCTTCAAATTCCACTTTTTCTCTCCCTTCAGCTGTCGACCTCCTCTCTCATCCTTCCACACTTCCCCATCTCTGTCTCTCCTTTCTTTCTCACTCTTGAAAAAGCATCTTAAAATAAAGTACCACAGTACCTGGCACATTCGTAGTACTCACCAAAAGTTGAGTGATAAATATATAGTTGATAAATTTTTTATTTTAATATTTCATTTTAAAATAAAGATGCTGACACCTGTCTAAATTATCTGCTTTCTACCAGTTCACATAGGTTACCTGTCTAAATTATCTGCTTTCTACCAGTTCACATGGGTTACCTGTCTAAATTATCTGCTTTCTACCAGTTCACATAGGCTAAATACCTATGTACATACAGACAACAAGGCTGGTATTATGTTCACAACAGAAAGATAAAACATCTGTGTACATGTTCTACATGATAGAACCAGAGACTGCAAGGAACTTCACCAATGTGTTTGCACCTAAAAACACAAAAGAAAATATTTGGACTTACATTGGTCAAAATGTATTTAACTGAAAATGTTGGGAAAAGTCATCAGATATCAAGTAGCTTGGAATACTTGTAAGTGACTTACCATTCTTTAATGATAATAGAATCACCTCTCTGTTTCTGGGCAAATTTATTGAGTTCATGGTAGTTATCTAATGTAAAAGTTGTATCTCGGCTGTGTGCCGTGGCTCACACCTGTAATTCCAGCAAATTCAGAGGCCAAGGCAGGCAGATGGTCTAAGGTCAGGAGCTCAAGACCAGTCTGGCCAACATGGTGAAACCCCATCTCTACTAAAAATACAAAAAATTAGCTGGGCGTGGTGGCAGGCACCTGTAATCCCGGCTACTCAGGAGGTTGAGGCAGGAGAATTGCTTGAACCTGGGAGGCGGAGGATGCAGTGAGCTGAGATCATGCCATTGCACTCCAGCCTGGGCAACAAGAGTGAAACACTGTCTCAAATAGAAACAAAAACAAAAACGAAAAACAAAAAACAATTGTTTCTCATTGGCTGTTATTCCTATGATTCACTAATGGAAAATGTAGGGAATTTTTGATAGTGTCATCATTCATCATGAAAAAAGGTATATGTATCTGTGCATATGTATGTGTGTATATATATGTAATATTTATATATACATGTGAAGTAATGAAGTAATTAGATTACACATTAAAAAGACTGAAAAAAGGGAAACTATATAGAATGTATACTATACTTGTGTGAAACTGAAAATAAATAAAATCATAGTTATAACAAATAAGATTAACTAGGTTGATTTCTAAGTCACCATTTATGCATATGATTCAAACATTTTTAGTATTGCTTATACTATACTATATTTAGTATCCACTAGTACTAAAAATAAGCATATCTCATTATTTTAGAAACATATATATATATATATATATATATATACACACACACATCTATATGTATATCTGTAGTTAGTGATTTGGTTATATATATATAAATAAATAGATTAATATGTATGTACATATATATGAATGTACATATAAAGTGTAACTATTAACTTTTCTAAGAAGAGTTCTTCAAGCTTTAAAGATGATGATTTCATTATGTTATTTTAGCACCCTAATGGTAAATTAGTTTTAGAGGTAATTTTTAAATTTATTTTTCTGTCACTGAAATATTTTATTTTACATTTTTAACATGTAAAATAAAATATTTCAGTGACAGAAAAATAATTTAAAAATTTATTTATTTTACATTTTAAGATGTAATAAAATTACATTTTATTGAGGTGTAATGGACATAGAAGAAACTGTACATATTTAATACAGGCAGTTTGATGAGGTTGCACATATGCATACACCCTTGATATCATACAATAATCAAGATACTAAGCATATTCAGCACCTGGAAATGTTTCCTCTCACCCTCCCTCCTTTTTTTTCTGGTGAAAACAACCTGAAATCTAACAAATTTTTGAGTCTACAATATAGTATTGTTAACTATTGGTATTATGGCGTACTGTAGATCTCTAGAAATTATTAGTCTTGCAAAATTGGAATTTGTTTCTTTTTGGTTAACTTTCTGTTTCTCCGTCTCCTAGCCCTGATAACCATGATTCTACAAATTATATTCTATTCGATGCTTATATCACACATTATTTTTTAATTTGTCCATTGACAGGCATTTAAATTGTTTCAATATCTTAGCTATTGTAAATATTGCTAGAGTAAAAATGAGAGTGCACATAGCTCCTCTAAATTCTGATTTCAATTCTTTGGGGTATATACTCAGAAGTGGGATTTCTAGATCATATTGTAGTTACATATTTATTTTGGGGGGAACCTCTGCAGTATGTTTTATTGCACCATTTTCTATTCCTACCATCAATGTAGAAAATTTCCAATTTCTTTATAATCTATACACTAGTTATCTTTGGGTACCTTTTTTTTAAATATAAGAGCCATCCTAAGAGGTGTGAGGTGGTATCACATCTTGCTTATAATTTGCATTTCCCTGGTGATTAGTGATGTGGAGCACCTTTTCATATGCCCGTTAGCTAGTTGTGTATCATCTTTGGTGAAATGTTTATTCAAACTCTTTTCCCATTTTGTAAGCTGAATATCTATTTATTTATTTTTTACAATTGCATTTTAGAAGCTGCTCACATACCAACCGATCCTTAAAAAGGGTACCAAGTATACACAATGAAGAAAAGGTAGTCTATTCAACAAATGGTTTAGGGGAAACTCAATATTTACACGAAAAAGAATGAAATTGGACTTTTATCCTACCCTATACACAAAAATTAACCCAAAATAAATTAAAGGCTTAAATGCAAGACTTAAAATCTAACAAGCTTGAAAACAAACAGAAGAAAATCTTGATATAGGTCTTGGCAATTATTTCTTGGATATGTCACCAAAGCACAAGCAACAAAAGCAAAAATAGAACTATGAGACCAACCTAAAAGTACAATGCTCTGAACAGCAAAGGAAACAACAGAGTGACAAGACAACCTGTGGAATAGGAGGTATTTCCAAACCATATTTTTATTAAGGGCTTTATATCTAAAATATATAAGGCAAATTAATTTTAAAATAGCATGAAATGCATTCATACATATATATAAACCATTCTTAATATTTTTTATTTTACTTCTCCTATGACAAAAAAAAAAAAAAAAAAAAACACTCAAGTGAGTTACTCTAATTCAAACTTCACAATCATTGCCTCAGTATACTTTCTAGTCTCTGCCAGTGCCTTGTCCAGGTCTCAAAATCTCTAGCCAGGACTCCCACAAAGTCTCTAATATTTTTCTGTTTGTACCATGTCTGTCCCACTGTAAACACTGACACCACCACTAATGTTTTAAAAAGTTAGCAGTAAATTAAGTACATCACTTATTTGGTATAGCCCATCACTTTTCGTTTCACTTGAAAAACAACAGAAAAAATCCGTACCCTTTCTTGACATCACCCACCTAAGTCTCCAACCTCATTTCAAACCATTTTTCACCTTCTGTCCCATGTTTTCCCCACAGCGAACTGCTAGAACCTGCTCTTTCTTCCTGAAATTAATTGTTCTCTTGCATATAACAACTTCATCCAGCCCCTGCCCTAAGAAAATCCACTAAACTCTAGCTGGCTTCTAGCTGCCTAAGGCTCTATCCCTAGGATGATTCCTATTCCCCTTTAAAATGTCTGCTCGAGAAAGTTCAGCTCTGTCAGGAAAATTTACTGTTTATTTTAGCCATCACCTGATAATAGGCCCTGTATTTGTCCATTCTCACACTGCTATAAATGACTATCTGAGACTGGGTAATTTATGAAGAAAAGAGGTTTATTTGACTCATAGTTCCACAGGCTGTACAGGAACATGGCTGGAAGTCTTCAGGAAACTTACAATCATGGCAGAAGGGGAAGGGGAAGCAGGCACATCTTATGTGCAGAGGAGAAGGAGGAGGAGGAGAGAGGAAGAAAGAGGAAGAAGAGTCACACACTTTTAAATAACCAGATCTCATGAGAACTCACTATCATGAGAACAGCAAGGGGAAAATCCACCCCCATGATCCAATCACACTCCACCAGACCCTGCCTCCGACGATGAAGATAACAATTCAACATGAGATTTGGGTGGGGATGCAGACCCATACCGTATCAGGCCCTATCTTCCCTTTTTTAGATCATTTACTATAAATGACTTACAAAATAAGTATGTATCTCTTACAACTTAGAAATTCTTTCAAGGCTCTGAGAGAAATGTCTTTGGCATATAATCATCAGGAAGGTTAGGGCCTCTGCCTTTCAGTCTTTGTGGGAGGACAGAAAAATAGCTTCATTAATTGCCAAGTAGCAGATACACCTGGCCTAATTGCATCTACACTGACTAACTCTTCGACTGTTCTCACTTTGCTGATTCTATTGAGCTCTGTGCTCTCTCCTCTTTCTCCATTTAAAATGCCCCAGTCACCTCTGCATAAATCGGAAGGAAGAACAGCACTTTTCTCCACTGTCAGTAGTTACTGAATTAAATGTTTCTACTGTTATAACTAATACCCAGCTGTGTTTATTTTTGAGAATGTATGCACAGCTAGGCAAGTCATGAGGAACTTGTCATTCGATAGTTTTTTTCTCCACTAGTATCAAAGTGTCTCAACATATAAATTATAAAGTCACATGTGCTGAATAGATAGTGACTGTACAGTCATGATCACTAAATAGATATTAATTTGGAAAACAAAATAAATATATTTTAATTATATTTGTTTTCTTTTTGCTTTATTGTATATTCTTAAGTTAAAAAAAGACACAAAACTATAGCTTTGTTCTGAATATTGTCAAATTTTAAGTTGTTTTCCACTTCAGATTATAAAGATACCACTAAAAACATCATTCAGTATAGTTCTCTAAATGTAGTTTGATTAATACAGTTTAAATGTGCATTAGGGCTATCTCTTTCTAGCCTTTTGCTTGTGTGAATAAAACTTAAAATGATACGAGATTTATTGGGGGCTAAATCTGACTAATTGCACACATTGAAACTGAGATCCACTGGAATCTTTTCTTGTATTTGTTCACCATATCATTGGTTAATTCAATACTTTACGATTTCTAGCTATTTAATATATATTCTGTAGAAACAAAAGGCATATACATGTAAACATTAATTTTATACAGCCATTTTACCTGTTAAAAAGTTTTACCTATTGTGTTATTACATCTTAATTTGGCTTATCTGTAAGTTAGGTAAAGGGTGATTTTCAATTTAAATATTTCAAAGCTGGGTGGGATGCTTTGAAATAATCCTGTAATCCCAGCACTTTGCAAGGCTGAGACAGGAATATTGCTTAAGCCCTGGATTTCATGACCAGCCCGGGCAACATGGTGAGATCTCATCTCTACACAAAATTAAAATATTAGCCAGGCACGGTGGCATGCATCTGTGGACCTAGTTACTCAGGAGGCTGAGGCAAGAGAATTCTTAGAGCCCAGGAATTTGAGGTGCCAGTGACCCATGATCACACATTACACCGTAGCCTGGGTGACACAGGGAGACCCTGTCTCCAAAATATATATACATGATATATATTTATATATATACATAATATATATTTATATACATATATTTCATGATATAATGAATACGACTGGATAATATCTGAAATACTAGGCAGATTAATAGGTGCAAATATACAATCTCAGAGAAAAAAATGAACCCTGTTTGATCAGTAATATGACTATAATTTATAACAACCTATTGTATGTTTCAAAATAACTAGAAGAGAATAATTCAAATGTTTCTAGCATAAAGAAAAAACAAATATTTAAGGTGATGGATATCCCAACTACACTGATTTGATCTTTACAAATAATATACATATTTTGAATTATCACATATACACCAAAATGTGTACATATAATATGTTCAATTATATATGTAAAATGTGTAAAGGATATATAAGGCATATGAAAAGAGAAATGCTTCTAAGTTACTTTTATGTAAATCTGCTATGAAAACACAATGTGTGAAAAACATTTTTGTTCTGTTTCAAATTAAAAATATCAAGTTTTATTAATCATAAGCATCAATAATTACTAAACAAAATTTCATATTTACTTGAAATAATATTTAAATGGGTTAAAAAATTCCTTCTGAAAAGAAAGAGAATCTGAAATTTCATAAAATATTTCATGAACGTTATTACATGTAAAACCAATTTCAGTGACAATAAAGTAAGGTAAACCATTATATCTTTTACTATTTTTATATTATAACACAAATAAAGTTAGATATAGGGTTGAAATGATGTAGGCTTAAATTACTTCTGATGAGCTGTAAACAATGCAAGAAATGATAAGAAAACTAAAATCAAATTAAACCACGTTTCTTGATTATGTAGTGCAGAATAAGATTTAAATGATTTTAACTAATAAGTTACACAGCATATACACACAAATATTACCCACAATGCTAAAATAATGTTCAGGCAGATCGTTTTATATCTTTGCAAATGTATGAGGTAATGTATGTTAACAATTTCTGATGCATTATTAATTCTACTTTGACTGTATGAGAAATTGTTCTCTAAAAGCCTAAAGCTATATTAAAAGGAATAACAAATTGATAACAAATTCCTTTATGTATTTTTCAATCTAATTTATTTTAAATCCTTTAATCCAGGCGTGCTGCTAAATATAAAGCATGTTTCTAATGCAGCATTGTGAAGTTTTATTTTTCTCTAAGACTGGATTTTCGTTTTAATGTCATGATACTAAAAACAAAAATTTATGTGAGCTACAGAGTATTAAATTTTCTATTGAAAGAAATAAAATTAAGATTTCTAATATATGCTTGCAGACAAGTTTAGAGAGGAAAATGAGACACGAGTAGATAAAATGAATAGCTTAATTGTTTAAATTGAGGTTTTCTCTTTTCTCCTTTTTTTTCTTCCGAGACGGAGTCTTGCTCTGTCGCCCAGGCTGGAATGCAGCGGCACGATCTTGGCTGTCTGAAACCTCTACCTCCCGGGTTCAAGCGATTCTTCTGCCTCAGCTTCCAGAGTAGCTGGGACTACAGGCGCCCACCACCACACCTGGCTAAATTTTTGTATTTTTAGTAGAAATGGGTTTCACTATGTTAGCCAGGATGGTCTCGATCTCCTGACCTTGTGATCCTCCCACCTCGGCCGAGTTAGTCCTTACTTTAAAAAAAAAAATTGTATGTAATTCAGCAATATGAAGCTTTTTCAAACATGTAACAAACATTTAGAACAATTGATCACACATCAGGCCACAAGTAAAACCTTAACAAAATATATTCATATTCACTTAATATTTTAGTAAAAATAGAATATATGAATACTTTTTAAAACATGTTTTAATGGCAATGGTATTTCTGTGGACATATGGTAGTCAAATTATTTTCAGATTTCTCAACATCTTTAATATGTTTTAATTGAGAAAGAAAACTTTATCAAAAATAGAACTATTAATCCTCGTTATGATAATGAGATATAAATGGAATATAATATTATAGAAACATAAATAATTATAAATAAGTAAGAATTAATGAATTGGTAAATAGTCCAAAATTAAAAAAAAAAAAAAAAAGAAACCCTTTGGGTATAGTTAATTCACAATAGCAAAGACATGGAATCAACCTAACCATATACACTGTGTTCTCACTTATAAGTAGGAGCTAAAAGATGAGAAGGTAGGGACACATACAGGGGAGCAACACACACCAGAGCCTATTGGAGGGAAGAGAGTAGGAGGGAGAGGGTCAGGAGAAATAACTAATGGGAAGGAGGCATAATAACTGGACAACAAAATAATCTGTAGAGCAAACCCCCGTGACACAAGTTTAGATATGTAACAAAAGTATGTACTCCTGAACTTAAAAGTTGGAAAAAAAATAAAATAAAATGAAAAGAGAAAATAGGAAGACCCTAACATTACACATTTTAGAAACAACAATGTTAATGTAACAGAAACAACCCAGGAAACAGAAAGGGATTGAATTTGAAGGTTTAAACAAAGTAGCAATTTATTTGTAAAACATAAGTAATCTAAAAATCACTTCCAAAAGAGGTAATACAAGTACAATAATTAAAAAAAAAAATCTATTTCAGATAATTCACTGAAAGCTAGACAGTTCTACATAAAAGACAATATCACCTATTCTATATAAATTCTTTCATATTAAAACATTTTCCTTTAGTAAATACAGTTTTTATTAGATTTCTGACAAAATCATAAAATAGAATTTCATTATCCATTATAAATGTACATGAATTATTTTTTTGAATTCTAGCAAAATAAATGGTAAGCTTAAATGTTGACTTAAGCAATAAAAAACATCCATTTTTAATGTTAAGAACTATAAAGTAAAAAGAGTATTCTACTATCTTGAATACTCAATTAAAATGTAGACATATAATTGATTTCTAGTATTCTCTCTCCCACAAAAATATTGAAAACTTCTTAAGTGTTCAGGGCAGGGGGAATACATAAAGTATCTAGATATACAGTAAACAATTATACAAAATTTATGTTAAATTTTCAAAAGATTAATGAGCGACATATATTAGTACTTGAATATATGGTGAGATGTAACATGTTTTGTTTATAAGAAATATATTACAAAAGCGTTAATTTTTCCAAAAATAATCCATGAGTTTTTAAAAATTGCAATTTGTAGGCCGGGCGCGGTGGCTCAAGCCTG
Organism: Piliocolobus tephrosceles; assembly: GCF_002776525.5. Lineage (NCBI taxonomy): Eukaryota > Metazoa > Chordata > Mammalia > Primates > Cercopithecidae > Piliocolobus > Piliocolobus tephrosceles. The sequence continues at coordinate 51,585,442 of NC_045434.1, read as the reverse complement.
TAATCCCAGCACTTTGGGAGGCCGAGACGGGCGGATCACGAGGTCAGGAGATCGAGACCATCCTGGCTAACACGGTGAAACCCCGTCTCTACTAAAAAATACCAAAAAAAACTAGCCGGGCGATGTGGCGGGCGCCTGTAGTCCCAGCTACTCTGGAGGCTGAGGCAGGAGAATGGCGTAAACCCGGGAGGCGGAGCTTGCAGTGAGCTGAGATCCGGCCACTGCACTCCAGCCTGGGCGACAGACCCAGACTCCGTCTCAAAAAAAAAAAAAAAAAAAAAAAAAAAAAAAAAAATTGCAATTTGTGATGTAAAGGAAAGTTTTACTTTTGTTAGAAATACCAAACTTTTTAGGACAATAAATATCAGTTAATAAGCAGGAAAGTTGTTTGCAATACTTATTAATTATGGGAGTCTGACATGTCAACTGTTTAATATTACAGTAATGAAAATATTGTGGCACCGATGCAGGTTGAAATATAAATTTAAATTCCAGTTATAGACCAAAATATACAATCACATTATGTATATTCTGAAGGTTACGGTTTTGAAGTAAGCAAAAATAATGCAAAATTCACTTAAAAAAAAAAAAAAAAAAAGGAATAACAAACCTCATAGCCATTTGAGGAAGAAGAGGACTTAGAAGTTTATCATTTAAACAATGTTACTGGTGGGGGTGGGAAGTGGGAAGAGGTCAATAAATATGGTAATCACCTATGAGAAGGCTTATGTGTCAGTACATTTAATCTATGGATATTTCTTCTATATCTTCAAGGAAAACAGAAACAGTCTAGGAAAAGCAGGTAGAGGGAATGAAAATCTATACGACTGATAAATACATACTTACTTATAAAATATATCTAAAAAGCAAAGAACTAAAAAATAAAGTAAACTTTAAAAAAGTTTGGTTTTTGCGTTTGTATTTATAGATAATGTATTCTCTAGAATCATTTTGCATGTACTAGTAAGAATTCTGTTTGTTTGTTTTTTGTTAGTTTTTTGTTTTATCTTGCGACAGTCTCGCTGTGTCGCCCAGGCTGGAGGGCAGTGGCATGATTTCTGTTCACTGCAACCTCCGCCTCCCAGGCTCAAACGATTCTCATGTCTCAGACTCAAAAGTAGCTGGGACTACAGGCGATCAGCTAATTTTTGTACTTTTAGTAGAGATGGGTTTTTGCCATGTTGGCCAAGCTGGTCTTTAACTCCTGGCCTCAAGTGATCCACCCACCCTAGCCTCCCAAAATGCTGGGATTGCAGGTGTGAGCCACCGGCACCCGACATAGTAAGAACTCTTTCTGGTTATCTGCATTTTCTTCAATTCAGATGTCTCCTTCTTCATCCTGCTTTTATTTATCATTTATGATTTCGTTTTCCCTTAAATGCTCCCAAGAGGAGAGCTTATGTTCATAAATAATTATTTTTGTTTTGCCTGGCATAGGGTTTCTTCACAACTATGTAGACCTATGTAAATTTTACCAGAATAGGAATACTACTAAAGAAATTGTGAAATTAAGCAAGTCCTATTAAGTAAATGCTTATTAGTGACGCTTAGTATATAATAAAAATAGCACAGGACTGTAGGATAGCCAAAGTGAGATGACAGTGGCACTAGGCTTGTGGCACTTTAGTGTTCAAAACTTCTTTATGGGTGGAAATATCTTCCTTTTAATTGGGAACATAACATTTTGGAGTTACCAGAATCTGTTTCGTTTATATCCCGAAAAGTAGTTGATATAAATCTATAGGTTGATTTTGCATTAATGTATTCTTTAATTTTTAAATAATATATACACTTTGCATAAATGATTACTTGGAAATTATTTTCAAATAATTTTCAATTTTTTTAAAACAGTTCATTTGGGGAATAACATTTATAGTTGTTATTATATGCTACATAGTAAGTTCTATGTGTAGAAGAACCACCCTGGATTTGAGAAATACTGTTCTACTACCTTTGCTGGTGATTAATTGAAATAGTAGGTAACTAAAATCAAAGCAATCAAGAGCACATATAAAAGTACAGCAAAGTAATATAGAGACTTCTAATATTAGAACTATTTAGAAAAATGTTTAGAGCTGAAGGTGATCTATGTATTTATTTAGAACATACTATAGTCCAGAGTTATTATTAATTTATAAATAAAATTCATTCAATATATAAATAACATGGATTGTTAGGAAATGTGTATCTCAAATTCTTTCAATAGATTAGTGGTTTAAATAGAACTTTTTTATCCTTTATATTCATCATTTATCTTAGCAGTAAAAGTATCTTTTTGATGAAAAAATAAACTTTTCTTTGAATGTTAGTGTATCTGGGAAGGGTTTAATGCAAGTAAATAAAGTTGTACTTAGCAATGTTATGTATAAGATGTTCTGCACATTCAAAAACTTCAAATTATCGGCCAGGCATGGTGCCTCACACCTGTAATTCCAGCACTTTAGGAGGCTGAGGTGGGAGAATCACTTGAATCAAGGAGGCAGAGGCTGCAGTGAGCAGTGATCTCTCTACTGCACTCCAGCCTGGGCAATAGAGTGAGACTCAGTCTTTAAAAAAAAAATATCCCTTCAAACTATTGACAAATTTTTACCAAGCATGGGTCCTAAGTTGATGAATACATAAAGATCATTTAAAACTGACATGACAATGCATATATGTATTATCAAAAGCCAATTCAACTGCTTAAAATAATTGTTCTTATAAACTAAATATTCATATTCACAGATACTCCTGAAGTATATTATTACGTCATAAACTTTTCTTCTAATACTAAATGGTAAAGCCATGTTAACCTTGACAGTTGCATGAATTATTAGATATTCCTAATTGGTGGGTTGCAATCAGTTAGACTTTTAAAGATCTGTATTGAAGTTAAAGACAATGATATTAAGGTCAGAGTGAGAGTGAGAAAATAAACATGTGATTTATTTTATATAATGGAGACAATAATTGAACATAATATTTGAACTACATATAAGCAGTCCTCCTTGTAAAAAAATAAATAAACTGGTAACAATTGCTTATTCCTTTTTTCTCCTCTCTCTGTTTGATGTCAACACTTGGGAAAGAAGAAAAGAAGAATATTAAAGTTACATTTCAATTTAATAATGCTACATTTTATTAAAATATACATATATCTATATGAATTTTGTCCAAATACATCATAATAATGCCCAAGGTACTACTCAAGAACTAATAATTTTGGGAGGTCGAGGCAGGCAGATCTATTCAGCCTAGAAGTTTAAGACTAGTTTGGGCAGCATGGCAAAACCCCACCTCTGCAAAAAATACAAACATTAATGGGGCCTGGTGGCAAGTGCCTGTAGTCCCAGCCATTCCAGGGGGGGTTGAGGTAGATGATCACTTGAGCCTGGGAGGTTGAGACTGCAGTGAGCCGTGATCACACCATCACACTCCAGCCTGGGCAACAGAGTGAGACCCTGTTTCATTAAAAACAAACAAACAAAACAAAGCTAATAATCAATATTGCATTTTATATCCCAACTTTTAGAGATTTTTGCATGTTGAAACTCAGCAAGATATATTCATATGCACATACCAATGGAAAGTGGAATTAGCAACTACATTCCTATTTTATGCTGGAAGAAATTGTCCTCTGCAATCTTGTTATTCTTCAATTCAAATTATTTAACTTTTAGAAAGTGTCATAAACATGTATAGGCTGTTAAGTGTTCTTACTAATGCATAAGAAGGCAGTAAAGATTTCATTTGCATAGATATTACAATTATTATTTTGCCAGATAAAGAAAAAAATAAGGTATAATATTGCTTCATAGGCCAAATATTTTTATTATGTACTAATTAAACTGTTTTTCTATTAATGCTCTCAAAAGACAAGATCAGTCCTGGTCAATGAGCCAAAAAATTAACAAATTGGGTAAAATTCAATTAATTCAAACACTTTTCTTAATCAAAAATGATTCTAATTTTCTTATTTACTCTTTGAAACAACATGCATTTTAGTTTACTTAGGACACATTGCCTCTGACTAGAAACGTGCTTATCAATTTGTTTATTCTGTACCTGGAATCAATCACGCCAGAGCACATCTCAAGGAGCTTCAGAAAATCATATCTAACATCAACTTGTATATGTCATAAAATTAGTATTAGAATAAAGTATGACATCATATCTTATTCCTGAAACCCTAAAATATTAATTGACTACCAAAATGTATATATTCAAGGACTGATTTAAATTCATGAATTATAATTTACTAGTTGCGTTGATTAATGCAAAGAAAGAAAGTGGATTTTTTTTTTCTAGTTTTCTATTTAAGTAGATCTTAGTGTTCTATGGACAGAAAATAAAACTCTTAAAAAAGTAAACAGTTATGCTCATGCTCATTGATAAAAAGCTGTATATTTAAAAATACAAATCATTTTGGTGCTTTTAGGAAACAGAAACATCTGGAATTCAACCTAATATTTCCAGTTACTGAGCACAAATCTAGAAACTTTATAATTACTACCTCACTTGAACATAAAAACAAGACAAAACAAAACAAAACCACCCTACAATATAAATACTATTTTACTAAAGAAAGTCAAGTACTTTTGGTTCTAAATTCAAAATTTGATGGGAATCTTCAATTAGACTACCCTAATATTCTCCTATTTGCTCTTCTGTATCTTCTTCTTCCTTTTTCTTTACCCACATGACAGCCAGAGCCATCTTAAGGGTTACAGTATGCATTAGAGGAACAATTAAAGCTTTGTTGTCCCTGTTATGAATTCAGCTCAATTCAGCTAAATCAGAATTTTTGTTCATGTCACATAAAATAAGTGTTTTCTTTATTAAAATCTCATCATATGGTATGGAATCTTTGTTGATTCCATTGTCAGTTGTCTATTCTTATTCTATTATACACTAGAATTAAATATTGCAATCAATGAAGTGAAAAATAGAGGTGAAAATGAAAAACATTATTTATTAGAAACATGTTTGACTAACAGAAATAATTAGCTGGTCCAATCATATTTATGTAAGCTTTTCAAATCAGCATTTTGGACAATGTATTAAAAGGAAACCCTCTATAAGAGTTCCTTTTTCGCTGCATCCTTACCAGCATTTGTTATTTTTTGTCTTCTTGAGAATAGCATTAGCTGGCTTGAGATGATACCCTATTGTTATATTAATTTGCAATTCCCTGATGATTAATGATGTTGAACATGTTTTTCATATGCTTGTTGACCACCTGTATATCTTATTTTGAAAAGTGTCTGTTGAGATAATTTGCTCATTTTTATAATCAGATTTTTTTTGTTGGTGGTGATTGGTCTGCTGTTGAGTTGTTTGAGTCCCTTATATAGTCTGGTTATCAATTCCCTGTCAAATGGATACTTTGCAATTATTCTCTCCCATGCTGTAAGTTGTCTTTCTACTCTGATGATTGTTTCCTCTGCTGTACATAAACTCTTTAATTTAACATAATCCAATTTGTCTATTTTTGCTTTTACTACCTGTGCTTTTGAGGTCTTATCAAAAATGTCTTTGCCCAGACCAATTACCTGAGCATTTCTCTAATTTTTTCTTCTAGTGGTTTCATAGTTTCAGGTCTTACATCAAGGTATTGATTCCATTTTGAGTTAATTTTTGTTTATGGGGAGAGAGTAATCTAATTTAATTATTCTACTTATGGATATTCAGTTTTCCTAGCAACATTTATTAAAGAGACTATCTTTTCCCCATTGTATTGCTTGGTACCTTTGCCGAATATCAACTGACTGTAAATGAGTGGATTTATTTCTGGATTCTCTATTCTGTTCCATTGGTGTGTGTGTCAAGTTGTTTTTTTTTTTTTTTTTTTTTTTTTTATTTGTTTTTGTTTTTTTTGTTTTTTTGGCTGGTATGATGCTGTTTTGGTTACTATAGCTTTGTGGTATATTTTGAGGTCAGGTATGAGATGCTGCCAGTTTTGTTCTTTTTGCTTAGTCTTTTTTAGTTTCACACAAATTTTATTTATTTATTTTTTGCATTGTTGGTTGGAGTGTAAACTAGTACAGTCACTATGGAGAACAGTATGAAGTTTCCTTAATAAAACTACAAATAGAACTACCCTTTGAACCGACAATCTCACTAGTGGGCATTTATCAATGCACATTATTTGGATGACAGCTTTGTTAGTATTCCAGAGCTCAGCAGCTTGTAATACACCGTTGCAATAAACCTGCACATGTACTCTCTGATTTGAAAAGAAATATTGAAAAAAAGGATATTATTTAAAAACTGCCCCCCAAAAGACACAAAAGACAGGAAAACAGTGTTACTGAAAGGCATCAATGTTTATTGCAGCACTATTCACAATAGCTAATATATGATATTGACCTAGTTGTCCAACAACAGATGAATGGATAAATAAAATGTGATTGTATACACAATATAATATTAATCAGCTATAAAAATTAAAATACTATAATTAGCAGCAACGTGGACAAAACTGGAGGCTATTATGTTACATGAAATAAGACAGGAACAGAAAGTTGAACACAACAAGTTTTCATTCACATGTGGAAGCTAAAGACGTTTATTTCATAAAAGTTAGAAGTAGAGCACAGGACAGTAGAGCTGGGAAAGGTTAAGGCAAATAGAGAGATTGGGGAAAATTTGTTAAAGGAAACAAAATTATATAGCTAGGTAGGATGAATAAGTTTAGTGTTCTATACCATTGTAGAATGACTATAGTTAACGATAGTGAAGTTTCGAATAGCTAGAAGGCTGTTGAATGTTCCCAACACAAATATGATAAATGGAGATAATGATATGAGATAATGATGAATTGAGATAATGGATATGCTAATTACACTGACCTGATCATTATCCATTATATATATAGAAACATCACTATGTACTCCATAAATAAGTACAATTACTATGTGTCAATTAAAAATAAAATAAAATGTTAACAAAAAGAAAATATTCTATAGATAAGATGAAATAAAGACTATGATTTCTTTCTTCCTTTCTTTGATGTCATTAATTACGTTTAACAATTTAACCCCAAATACTATCATCTCAATGCAGGAGAGAGAAAAAAAGCGAAACCAAGAACAATAAAACTAAAGTTGTGTCACAGAATTTCTCACCTTATTATATTTTCATCTTTCTTTTGGGAATCTGTTCCTGAAAGTTGAATTAATATATGCTAAATTTCATGACATATTAGTGTAATTAGTCTGTCCAAGTTGTCATTTTTGTTTTCAATTTTTAATTTTGCCTTCTAAGTGCATCCCTAGTCTCATTCTTTACAGGCACAGTTTTTATCTATCTTTTAATATTTATGTTAACTTTTGAAATATGTGGTATTGTTACTATGAATATACCTTTTTAAGATTTGCATAATGGTATTGTGTTACAGTGTTTGTTCTATTTTCTATTTCTTTGTGATCTATACATATATAATTACTTTTAACTATAAAAAGTGAGTTTTGTTTACACCACACTTTTAATGCTTCTCTAATTATAAACATCTAGTGTTTTCCAATTATTGCCTGAGATATACTGCATTAAAATAAACATTTTTGTTCATATCTCTTTACAGATCTGTATACAGTTTTTCTTGAGCATGAGATTTCTGGGACATGGACAACATGTACATTCAATTTCATGGATACTGCATACAGTTTCCCCACGTTCTGAAAACAAAGCAAAACATTTGTCTTTATTGCATGCTCTACCTTTGTCAATTTGGTGGCATCATCTACAGTGACACATACTTGTGCAAAAAATACAGAAAATACTGGGACTTGCAGTGTTAGATGGTCACCTGGGTATTTATGCCTTACAAGCAAAAGGTACCCAGCACCGAGGGGGACCAGGTTTGCTAGAGAAAGAGGAGCTTCAAAAGAAATTTGTCAAATGCATACTTGTTTTCAGTGTAATTGGTCCAATTTTAACTTCATATTCTATAGAGAATTTGAGAATTTCATTTCTTTGGGAAAACAAGAAAAAGAGGATGTTTTCTTTGTTTAATTAGAACAGAATTTTCCATAGCATGAAAAAATACAATGCCAGAGTTAAATTAATTATAGAAGGGGAGGGAGATTCTATGTAACACATTACATATTGGTTTTGTGTGTTAAAGTTGATTAATATTTGAAAGCAAAATCTAGAAGTTTAGATTTTGCATTGCAAGTAATTGAGAGCTATAAAAGACTTTTTAGTAGATACATGGAATAATGATAACTCTATTTAATTGCATATGCTTGAGAAATGTACTGTTTTTATGCATCTGGAGAATGATATTAATAGGTAAATATTCAATACCCTTCATAAAGTTTCCAAAAATATGTATTAAAGAAACAAATTCTGCTCACTCTTATTTTTCTGAGCAAATAAATCTGCTACTAAGCAAATTCATTAATATTTTTTCAGAAATGGAAGTTCAAGGGGTTTGTTTCAGGACGAGGGCTATGACTTGGATTGGGCATTGGGGAAACTTGGGTGGGGAAAGAGGGTGATATTGGGGGAACAAAAGATATTTGGGTGAAATGATCAGGTAGCAGTTTCTTTCAAATTTTTGGAGAACATGAAGCAGTGAGGCTTTTTATGCTAATTGTTTACTTCAGAGTGTTTTAGTCTTTTCTTTCTAAAGCAGGAGGAAATATTATTTGGACTCTTGTTACTTTTCAAAATTTTATACATGACTTTAGAAGTATAACATATTGATGTTATGGTTTAACAAATTTACCGCATATATTTTAATGTTTATAAGGCTACACATCTGTGTTTAAAATATACACTATACTTATTTAGTATATATACACTATCTTGTTTGTAAGAGGTCAGTACATCAATATTACACACTTAGGAGAAAGATTAAAGGATGCATCACATTTATGTTGTGGCATATATACTTCAAGGTATATTCGATAAGGTTAATATTTTGGTTGTTAGGACATTTTCTTCTGTAAGTTACAAAGTGAATCATTAAATTGGTATAGATCAAATAATATTTACATTATTTTTAAAGACGATTGTCTTCTGTAATCTCAGTATAATAGTGAGGAGTAAAACCATTTTTTGAAGTTTAAAGTACTGTAATTTAAGATAGTTCTGTCTGCTTTTCTTTTTTTTTTTTTTTTCTCCCTCCCTCTTGTGGATTCTAGTATAATTTATTTTGTATTTCTGTGATTTATTCATTATTTTGCTTTGGAACTATAATCATATTTTACTTTCTTTATTTACAAATCTGCTTTCCTTATCAAATTGTGATATTTTACATGAGCATATGGCATGGTAGTTTTTTACATACCTATGTTCCAAAAATGTCCACAATTTTGATCACATATATGTGGAAAGCACTGTTCACTTTTCGTTTTTGTAAATTACCTCTTTGATCTTCATAAGGTTGCTGATGTTTATGTGGACATAAAAACTGAAACCCATGAAAATTAAGTAACAAGCCTCAAAGAATGCACCTAATAAGTTGGGAAGTCAGAATTCAGGCACAGGAATCTGGTTGCCCCTACTGTGTACCATAGCCTTAGCTATAATCTGGACATCGGTGACTGCATACAAAAATCCTTTGGCCTATAAATTTTAGGTCTGCAAAACGGAAATCTCTCTAGCCTTCACAAATTAGAAATTTTATAAACACATTCTACCACTACAGAAACTGGATTTCTGAATTTCTTTTTATAGTTGGCAGATCTGGTTAACTGGAGTGAGCATAGCCCATTTGTGTTGTTTGACTGTGTTTAGAACGTAGGACATTCTGTACCTACCACTCCCATCTAAATGTCTGACATGAAGGAACAAAGGGTCAACGCCAGTTGATACACATCTTGTTTTTCTCACACCATGCCTGTTTCAGTCATTCAATAACATATTTTCATTCATAATAGATATTATCCCATAATATCCTACGTATTTGTTTTAAGAAACAAATAGCAAGCAAGAAAGGGATGTGTAATGAAAGAAAGGAAGGGAAAGACAGAAAAAAAGGAAGGAAAGAAGATAAAAGGAAGAAAAGGGGGAGGAGGGACATAACTGCCCTTTTGGTTTACCTAAAAGCGAAAAAAAATCTCAAAAATATCTATTTAGGTAAAACAATTTTCTATAATAATTGTTTTGATATCCTTTTAGTATAATTTATTTTATTCCTAGTTAATATTTTTAATAACTTGCTCTATTTTACTCTTTGCTATTAGCTATTATTTTGTACATTTTGCTATTATTTCTATAAGGTGTAGCTTTTGTCACTTTGAACAGCACTGGCTATAACTAACACAAGATAACCTGAATTAATTGTACCAGATATTAGAAATTTAAAAATAAAACTAGAGAGAATTAAACCTTAATGAAATGAACATATTGTATACTCTTAGGCCTTAGCATATGCATCACTTTATACTCTGCCTATTTATTTTTATTTATTTATTTTTGCATAATCATGAGCCCTTCAGTGAAAACAGATATCACTATGAAGAGAATAGAAACAATGCTCTAATGATGAGAAGCTAGAGAATGGTTGGTGTGAAAAAAGAAAGAGAGAAAGGAAGGAAGGAAGGAAGGAAGGAAGGAAGGAAGGAAGGAAGGAAGGAAGGAAGGAAGGAAAGTATAATAAGCAACGGCCAGCAAGAACGTGGGCCACTGGAAAAACCAGAAGTACTTACTATCTTCAGCAGTATCCTAAACTTTTAATGTGTTCCAATTGTACACAGAATTCTGGAAAAAAAACTGAGAGACAATTTGAAATATTTATGTACTATAGTCTCATAATGCAAGTAAGTAAAATAATGTGTAATCCCTTTCACATGATATAAACAAAACTAAACAAAAATAAAATATTGCAGGCAGTGAAAGCTCATTTGGAAACCAGATCTGTGTTTCCAAGTGTTTGGCAGCACTTAAAAGAAAGAAGCCAATTTAAATCAAATAACTTAACGAGTATTATCAAAGGAAAAATAACCATCTCATATTTACGCATGGAACATAATGAACTGAAAAACACAATAAAGCAAATACATTAGATTAGCATAATTTTATTTCACTATTTAAATTTTTAAGTTAGAAATTGATTTTATTTCAATTACTGCAGTCTCCTTGGGTTTTACACATTTTATTTCAAATATATGCTTGTGTTTGAATTTGGTACTGTTTTTTATTTTTAACGTGGATATTTACTGTTATTAATGTATGCCAACTTTAATTTTGCAATTACTGAAAGATCATTCATAATTGTTAGGCCAATGTAAACAACTAATAGATACAATAGATATAGTTTTCTTACTTTAGTATAAAATTTAGATGTCATTACACATCAAAAATACTTGACTAAAGTTTCCTACTTTCTACAGAATAATTGATCTACATAATTTTAATAAAAATGGGTGTTTATTATTAAGCATTCTTTCATCCAAATTCTACTAGAAGAAAGGTATAATTCTTGAAATGAACTTTTCCTCTGTTCTCAGAGGTAAACCATACATTATTTCCAATCAAAAAGGAAAATATCATATTTTTCTTTATAACATTTGGATTTTCAGAGAAATTTAGGCATATCAATCCTGAAAGAAAAATTCTCCCACAATAGCAGGCATACAAATAAGTTATTAATATTATATATTTTGAGTGAGGCTTTTAGTAACCACAGAAACTTAAAGACCTGCAATCTAAGTACTTTATTTTTCCTTATGGTCTCCTAGTGATCACACCAACAATAAAGGTAAACATGTTTATGATGTTAAATTATAATGTTCAATACATATTTTCATACATCTTCCTAGCATGATGACTTACAACTAATAAATACTAATTAAATGAAGCAATTGAAAATATGCTATTAATGATAGTGTTCTATGCAATATCTTCCAAATATCTCAATATTAAATAATGAAAAAGGTCATCAATTTCATATGTCCTAGTGACCGTTACATTGACCAGCAGCACCTTAGTGTAACAATAAAAATAATATAAAAACTCTGTATATTAATTGTGTTTCCTTGATTTATTTTCCCATATACATTCTGACTTAACGTGCTACATATGACAAATTTGAAAGCACTCTGACAGCTAACCTGACTTGTCAGGATTTTTTTTATTTGTGAGCTTCTTAAGTAGATGGCTAGAATTGTAGATAAGAGGAGATATGGTATAAGTTGTTTAGGTATAATTAACCCTAATGAATAAGGTTTGCTAGAAAAAATAGTTTCTATATTCATTAGGCATTTGGTATTGATGACTCTAGGCCAATCATATGAAATATATTTACCAGTATAATGAAATAATCCCCTTTGTAATTGCAAATAATTATTAACATTTATTAAATTCTGAATGTGTTTTAGTCCTAGTGCTCCTTAGCTGACAGGTGTTATTCATTTAAGAATTACAAAGTCCATAAGTTAGGTTGTATGATTATTTTAACTTTAGAGGCAGGGTACCAGAGGCAAGGAGAGCATTACTTATTTTCCTAAAGTTCAACTAGCAAGTGGTTGAATCTTGATTTGAATTTGGACAGTTTGTTGCTATAATTCTCACCTTTCACCACAATACAGTCTTCATTATACTGAAATAAAAGGAAGATAAAAGAAGAACAAAACTAATTTGAAGTAAATCAATCAACGAAAATTTGAGGATTACATTACTTATACATTTTTTAAACACAAATAAATCTGTTGTGAACAATTTGTAAAATTTGAAATTCTGTGGAAGCAGCAGTTCTGCTTTTTTTAAAAAAATAAAACTCTCCATCACAAGTTTAGAAAGAAGAAAGCACAATATATTCTGTGAAGTATAACTATAAGTATTGAAAAATTCACATGAACACAGACCAGAAGGCATGCATAGATAGGTTAACTATACAGAAACACTGACAAAATGATTTTGAAAGTTCATATATTTTATTCCTAGATTTCAATGAAAAATTAATGATGAAGAGAATTATCACCTTTTATCCTGGAGAGGGGTACTTACAACTTAGTTTAATTGTAATAATTTCTCTACATCTAAGTATTGTCCATTTCAATTATAAGCCTCATAGTAAAATTTTAATATTGTTTTGCAAGAAAGCTATTGTTTCTCTATTTGTAGATTTTTGGGGAATCTGCATACAATTTCCCACAATGGCGATACTAACTTACATTCCCACTAGCAGTGTGTGAATACTCTTCTTTGCATCTTCACCTTCATCTGTTCTTTTGTCTTTTTGATGATACACAGTTTAACTGTGGTGAGATACTTCATTGTGGTTTTGATTTGCATTTCCTTAATGATTAGTGAGGTTGAGCTTCATTGTATATATATTGGTGAGCCATTTTTATGTCTTCATTTGAGAAATAAATATTCAGATGTTTTGCCCATTTTTAATCAGGTTGTTCAGTTTGTTTTTGCTATTCAGTTATTAGAGTCCCTTATATATTCTGGTTGTTAACCTTTTGTCAGAAGGGTAGTTTGCCAATATTTTCTACCATTCAACAGATAGACTCTTCACTCTGTTGATTGTTTCCTTTGCCATGAAGAAATGTCGTACTTTGATATGATTCTGTTTGTCTATTTTTACTTTTGTTGCCTGTGTTTTTGAGGTCTTACCCAAAAATATCCTTACCCATACCAATTTCCTGGAGCATTTTCCCCTTGTTTTTGTCTAGTAATCTCATAGTTTCAAAGTTTCCAGTTTATATGTAAATCTTTAATCCATTTTTGTTTGATTTCTGTGTATAGTGAGAGATAATGGTCTAGTTTCCTTCTTCTGCTTATGAAATATTTAGCTTTCCTAGCACCATTTATTAAAGAAACTATCTTTTCCCCAATGTATGTTTTTGGTGCCTTTGTTGAAAATGAATTGGCTGTAAATGTGTGGATTTATATCTGGGTTCTTTATTCTGTTTCGTTGGTCTAAGTACCTGTTTATATGCTAGTACTATACTCATTTGAGTACTATATTTTTGTGGTTTATTTTGAATTCTGGTAATGTGATGCCTCCAGTTTTTTTTTTTTTTTTTTTCCTCAGGATTGTTTGGTTATTTGGAGTTTTTTGTGGTGTTCTATACATTTTGTGTTTTTCTGTTTTGGTAAGAATTTCATTGGTATCTTGACAGGGATTGCATTGAATCTGTAGATCCCCTTGGGCAGTATGCATATTTTAACAATAGTAATTCTTCCAATCAAAGAGCATGACATCTCTTGCCATTTTTAGTGAGTTCTCTTCAATCTCTTTCATCAGGGTTTTATAGCTTTTAATATGGAAATATCTCACTTATTTGGTCACATTTATTCCTAAGTATTTTGTGATTCAGTGATCCCATTGTAGCCTATCTATCCAAAAGAAAGGAAATCAGTATATTGAAGATATGTGTGTGTGTATATATACATTGAAGATATATGTGTATATATACACACATTGAAGATATGTGTGTATATATACACACATTGAAGATATGTGTATAATATATATACATTGAAGATATGTGTGTAATATACACATTGAAGATATGTGTATATATATAATATAAGCTCTGTTATAGATAAGTATTGAGTTGAGTTTGTTGGTGTGTGTGTGTGTGTGTGTATATATATACATATACATATATATATACATACACACACACATATCTTCAATATATATATACTCCTACGTTTCTGTAGCACTATTCACAATAGCCAAGATATAGAATCAACCTGTGTCCATCAATGAATGTATATAGTGTGGTATATATACATAATGGAATTCTATTTAGCCATAGAAAAAATGAAATCTTACCATATGCAGCAACATAGATGAAACTGGAGGACATTACATTAAGTGAAATAGTCCAGGTATGGAATGACAGATATTACATGTACTTACTCACATGTTGGGGCCAGAAAAGTGGATCTCATGGAGATAGAGAGGAGAATGGTAGTTATCAGAGTTTGGGAAGTGTAGAAGGGAAGAGGAAATGAAGAGAGGTGAGGTAATGTGGACCAAAATACAGTTATATAAGAATAAGTTCTAGTGTTCAATAAAACAGGCTGGCCATTCGCAGTGGCTCCTGCCTATAATCCCAGCACTTTGGAAAGCCGAGGTGGGTGGCTCACTTGAGGTTAGGCGTTTGAGACCAGCCTGGCTAATATGGTGAAACCCTGTCTCTACTAAAAATACAAAAATTAGCTGGGCATGGTGGCACATGCCTGTAGTCCCAGCTACTTGGAGACTGAGGCATAAGAATTACTTGCACCCGGGAGGCAGAGGTTGCAGTGAGTCAAGATTGTACCACTGCACTACAGCCTGATGACAGAGTAAGAAAAAAAAAAAAAAAAAGCCTGACTATACTTAAC
This sequence comes from Piliocolobus tephrosceles, assembly GCF_002776525.5. Lineage (NCBI taxonomy): Eukaryota > Metazoa > Chordata > Mammalia > Primates > Cercopithecidae > Piliocolobus > Piliocolobus tephrosceles. The sequence continues at coordinate 51,570,163 of NC_045434.1, read as the reverse complement.
AATAATTTATTATATATTTCAAAATACCTAGAAGAAAGATTTGGAATGTTCCCAAAACAAAAAAATGATAAATATTTGAGGTTATAGATATCTCAGTTATCTTTTTAATGAGTATATACTGTGTGCATGTATCAAAATATCATAAGTACCTCAGAAATATGCAAAATCATTTTGTAGTAATAAAATTAAATAAAACAGTAATATATCAAACTACTATAATATAAAAGCACTGCTTATGGAATATTAAAGCATTGCTTTAAGTTCCATTGATAAATGAATGACTCCAAAATTTCTCAAATCAACAACAAACTCAACTCAATACTCATCTATAACAGAACTTATATTATATCATTACTTCTGTGATCAACAGACATCTTAAACGTCTAAGTGTTCAGCTCAGCACCTATGCTTCGTCTAAAATCTTCTTCTCCAAAAATCCATCCTGTCTCAATTAATGGTAGCCTCCTTCCCCAAGTAACTCAAACCAAAAACTTTGTATTTGTCCTTAAATCTCTTCCTTCTCTGGCAATTCCAAATCCATTCCAGTAGCTAATGTTTGCTCAGTTCCCAAATACACCCAGCATCCATCTGCTTCTCAACAAATACTCTGACATGACCCTGGGTCAGGCCACCATAACTGCCCCCTTGAATTATTGGACTAGTGTACTAACTTAATTGTTTGTTTTCATATTTGTACATACAAACACTATTTTCCACCCAGGAGCTAAAATAAAGCTCTTAAAATCAAAGTTAGATAGTGCCACTATATCATTATCTCAACTTAGCATAAAATGATATGGTACCATTCTCAGCAAACTAACATAAGAACAGAAAACCAAACACTGTATGTTCTAACTCATAAGTGGGAGTTGAACAATGAGAACACATGGACACAGGGAGGGGAACATCACACACAGGGGCCTGTCGTGGGGGTGGGGGTGGCTAGGGGAAGGATAGCATTAGGAGAAATACCTAATGCAGGTAACAGGTTGATGGGTGCAGCAAACCACCATGGCACATGTACATCTATGTAATAAAACTGCACATTCTGCACATGTACCCCAGAACTTAAAGTATAATAATGAGAAAGAAAACGTAACTTAAAAATGATATGGTACCAACTACTTCCCTGATCTCAGCTACTCCCTTCTGCCCCTAACTCTGCTGTAATCACAGTGAACCTCTGCCCTCCCCCCACTGTTCTATAAACATCTCAGATCTCCCCATACATTTACCTCAGTATATATGCATCTGTTGTTCATGTGGCCTGAAATTTTCTTCCTTTAAATAACACTCTCTCACTTCTTAAAAATCTATTCACACTTAATTTTCTCAAAGTGACCTGGTTTTCCCATCACCTAATATTCTGCTTAATTTTTCAGAACATGTCTCCTCTGGTTCTTTGCAAAACTGACTCACACAAGTCAGGTCTTCTCAGATATGTTTCTTCCAACCACAGTAGCTAAAGTAGCCTCTCATGGTACCAATTATTTACTATGTTTTTATTTCATAGTTTCAGTCACAGAAATAATGTTATTTTTGTGTTTTCTTATCAGCTTATTTCTTGTCTGGTCTTTCCCAATAAGAAACAAACTTGATGAGAGAAAGACCTCCCTCCCCTCTCTCATCTATATATTTTATTCCTAGGAATGCTGAGGCAGATTATTATCTCCAATGCTTAGTTAGGTTCTTCCTGCTCCCAATTGCTACTGTTTCACCTCTAATTCTGATAACTGCATCTACCTGCTCTCTTGCTATTGAACGGCCACCATCTGAACTCTGTTATTTAGAGGTCCTATTTTCCCTATTGCTATCAATTAGTCTAGTTCTGTTATTGCACCTTCCTTCTTTAGCCCAGTCAGAAAAGGCACATTTTTGAGGTTATTTGTAATATTGGTAATCCTTTCATAAGGACATTCTTTCTTGTCTTTGTGCCTTTCTGTGGAACACAGTGATCTGGTGAATCTTCTAGTCTTACATAATGCAACCACTTGAGCATGCTTACTTTCCCAAGCCTTTAATCCCTTACTCCACCATGCGTCATGACAATTTCAACATTTCTCCAACACTGAATGTGAACTATCATTTTTCCATACTTCTGGGAGTCATCTTAGCATTGTGTTTGTATCATCTTCCAGAATACTCAGCAGGGTGTTCCACCCTGAATTCCATGAGTCTGCTTTCAAATCAATAAATAGTTCCTCATTGGCCATTATATTTGGTCCACTTGATGCAATTCTATGAATACTCTCTTGTTTCTGCCAGTACATATTGGTTAGACTCTGTAGGTAATTTGAGATGTAGTTAATTTGTTCTTTTATCAGGCTGAGGATTTATACAAAGAGGTTTTGTTGACACTTTGTAACTCTAGTAATTGACTTAGTGGATAGGAGAGAAGGTGTTAGAAGACACTAGGTCAGAGTTTTCTTTCTTTATTCTATATATGAAGACCCTATATTTTTCTCAAAAAATACCCTACCTAGCCATAGCAGACTTACCTTGGTAGAGACTTTAACCTTCCTGGAGATCTGCTCTTTTTATTAGTAGGTCAGGAGCATATCACCCAGATTTCTCTTCCCTCCAGCTTCAGCAAATGAGAGCCTCTTTAAATCCTGCTAAGGAGGCATTTTGGATTTCACATGTAGCTATTAGTAGCTGCTAAATTATTCTCAGCCTTTTCATATTGTTTTTGCAAATACATCATTAAACTCAGCAGTAACCTGTTAATCCTTATAATTAATGTTTCCTTATAATTAATGTCCTTATAATTAACGTTTCCTTATAATTAATGTTTATATTAATTATAATATAATTATATATTCTTCTCCAAAAATCCATCCTGTCTGGTGTCCTTATAATTAATGTTTCCCTTTATATTTCTCCAGTGCCTGATACATTGGACCTACTAGCAAATTTCCACTGGAATTCCAGCTTACCTTACCATTGCTAAAAAAAATTCATAATGGCAATACTACCTTGTGTCAGGTACTATCAACATTTTCTCTATCACTTATAATGACGTTATTATTGCCATCAGGTAGTAAGTAGTCCAACTTCAAATTTACATCTTTCTCATCTTTTTACAGGATAAATTTGGAATAGATTTGGGCAGAGGCAGAAATTGGACAAGATGCAATTCCAAAAAATATCTATGCTGACCCTACAGTTAGCTTGGAAGCTGAGAAATCTCTTTAAAATAGCTCAATTTTCAGCAAGGAGGATAGCATGCATACTCCCACATTAAACACTGAGTGTGGGCCTCCCAGGAAGAAGAAGTGGCATTTGGTGAAATGCCTTCCTTCTGAGATGTGACTTTCCAAAGAGAGCTGATGGCTGAGGGGGTATTGCTATTAGCATTGCAGGTCATAGGGAATTAAACTCTCTGTCTGAAAGCTAGATGTAGTGATGCATTAAATAATCCACTTCAGAGAGAGTTAAAGAGGGTATCTAGCAGGATACATATGGTACTGGCATAAGCAGAAGAAAGGGTAAATATTACGTGTTCAGTTTTACTATCTTAGTTTCAGAGTTAGTTGTGTAGTATCTGTGTGTTTATGTACCATGGGAAGTTAGGTCTGACTTGAGATCTTAACAGAGAACCTTGGCTGAAGATACAGATTTTAGATTTATAGAATGTATTAATTGATACTGTGGTTTAGGTAAATTCAGCTAGGAACAATTCACAGACAAATAGTACTGCAGTGAACACTAATATTTAAACATAAAAAAAGAAATGCTTAGGAATATAAATGTGAGGTGGCAGGATAATTATAGACCAAAAAAAAAAAAAAAACACCACCACCACCACCACCAAAAAAAACAGGATTTTCATTCTTGGGTTTTTAAATTCCAGAACTTTAAAATTAAAATAAAAGTTCTAATTCCCTTTGATATTTATGAAATAATTCTGTGTTGCTTTACTGAATTTTTTGAAATTAGAGTAAATGAATGTCAACAATATATACATTGCAATTTGAACTAAAAGTTTTCATGTGAATGCTTTGAAAAATCTCCTTGAATATTTATGTATTTTTTAAAATTTCTGTACTTCAAATTGATTCCTTAATCTATTGCTTTATAATAAAATTATATCAATGTATTCTTAGAAGTTATTACTAGTATTATACATATCTTTTTAAGCCTAAAAGGCTTCCCAACGATCCAATATATAGCTAATAAATGAAGGCAACTGAATGGAATAAATGCATGTAAAAACTTTCACAGATTTTTGTTGCATTTTAGTTATTAGTATAAGGATTTCTATGAATAACATGTTTATTTCTGCTTATCTAATTGCTTATAGGGATCACGGCAATATAAATTAAGAAAATTTGAACTGATAAAATCATTAAACCAATAATCCTAAAAGGCAAATAAAAGTTCAATTACTTTTATCATAAACTTATATTACACAGATTACACCTGATTACATAGATAAATTCTGGTTAAAATATATTAACTTTTATGTAAATTTTTTTTACAGTGGCTAAAAAGGCAAGAAAACACAAATAGGCATTTCATCCACTTAATATCTTAATTTGAAATCCAGTGAATAAACTATTCAAATTATTAAACTATGAATGACTATTTATGAGGGAAATTACTATCTTGATTTCATTTATCTTTTGTGATTTGAGGTAATATTTGTCAAATACCATGTAGTCACACCTTCCGTTTTTAATTAAACTTTGCTAGTCACAGCCATAGAAAAGTCAGCATTATGTTGTGCCCTAACCCCATCTCCACCCGTAGGTAAAGCTAATTAAATCAAGGTACACCTTACTACAGACTCTCAAATCAGTGACAAATTAGATTCATTATCTTTTGATAATTTGAACCAAAGGATCCAACACCTAGGTGGACTTGAATTGAAAGGTATTTTAAAGTTAGGTTTAAAGCAGAATTAATTGGTAATACGCGAGCAAGGTCAACACTTTAGGGGGATTGGTGACAGTGGGAAATAAGATGACAGACTATTTGTTGAAATAAAATGCTTTTGCTTCTAATATTTTAATGTTTAGTAATTAGTTCTTCATGTCCTGACTCCTTTTTTTCCCACTCCTTGCTTGGATTTTATGTAAACAAGTATTTATTTACAAAAGTGCCCCGCCACCCCCTGCCACCATACTCAAAACAATTTGCATGGCCTCAGTTCTTTGGAATACTCATGCTTTATTTAGAGGCATTGCTAACGCCCTTAAGATGAACTGAAATATGAACAAGACTTGTGCTCATCTTATAAAACGTAGTTGAGGGAAGAGTGCAATAATTTCATACAAGACTTTACCAGAAGACCATATATAAGCAAAATGGGTAATGACACGTATTAATGGAGCAGACGGAAGGAGAGGTAAAAATCAATACAATTATATAAAACCATCATGATGAATTATAAATTAAACTGGGACCTTGATGAATGGTTTTATAAGAGAGATGAGAAAGTGCTAGAGATGAAGAATGAATGCAAGCAGAGAGTCCAGTAAGAATCAGGAATAGCGAATATTTCGAGGAATGGTGAATATTTAATCTTGCTTAGAATATAAAGCATCACTAAAAAGCTTTTAAGGAAGACTATAATACAACTGATATCAGAGTGTAGAGGAATTGAGATGCCAGTGTAGGAGAGATGAAACTTATGCAATTTAAAAAAGGGAATCCTGGCATGTATTAGTTTCTCATTGCTGCTGTAATAAATTGTGACAAACTTAGTCATTAAAACACAGAATAGTCATCTTACGGTTCTCAAGATCATAGGGCAAAATCAAGTTTACTGAACCAAAATCAAGATATCTTTAGGCCTATATTTATTTTGGAGTTTTCAAGGAAGAATCCTGCCATTTTCCAGCTTCAAGAAGCCACCTGCATTCTTTGGTTAATGGCCCCTTTCTCCATCTTCAAAGTCTTCAATGTGGAGTCTTCTTTCCTTTCTGGCATCTGCATTAGTGCTACATAATATTTATTTGACTGTCATCATCCACCTCCCTTGTGACCCTTGTGATTACATTGGGCCCATCCATACAAATCAAGATAATCTCCCCAATTCAAGATCCTGAACTTAAACACATGTGCAAAATATCTTTTGCCACATAAGGTGACATATTCATAGGTTATGGGTATTAGGACATGGATCTATTCAGCCTACGACACATGATATCATGCTCATCTCTGGAGATAGTATAAAGCATCTTAGATAGGGTAATGTAGAAATTAAGAATGTGTACCATACTCTGGTATAAGAGAGATCTAAAGTGGAGTCCTAGTTCTGCCAGTGTCTAGTCTGGTGACCTCAGGTATGTTACATACCCTGGAATCCTAGTTGCTTTAAATAGATCATTGGAGTACCTTCTTTCTTTCTGGAATGTTACAAGGTATATTAATCTGTTTTTGCATTGCTATAAAGAAATACCCGAGACTAGGTAATTTATAAAGAAAGGAGGTTTAACTGGCTCACAATTCCACAGGCTGTACAGGGAGCATAATTCTGGCATGGACTCGGCTTCTGGGGAGGCCTCAGGAAACTTATAGTCACGCCGGAAAGCGAAGGGGAAGCTGCACGCCTGGCATGGCCAGAGCAAGAGGAAGAAGAGAGAAAAGAGGCATGTGCCACACACTTCTAAACCATCAGATCTCGAGTGAGCTCTATCATGAGAACACCACCAAAGGGGGAATTCCCCACCATGATCCAATCACCTCTAAACAGGCCCCACCTCCAACACTGGGGATTGCAATTCAACATGCAATTTGGGCAGGGACACAGATCCAAGCCGTATCACAAGGTATTTGTTTGTATATGATATGCATACCACAGATATAGATCAGAAGCCTACTGTATGGCACATACCAGGCACATTCAGTATTCAATAAATAATGGTAAATATGCAGGAGAGAAGGGGTATGGTAATAAAGAAATATTCTTGCTCATAAAGCTCTTTAGGTACCCATATTGGGGGATTTGGAGTGAAACAATATTAATAAAAAGCCCTTGGGCTTACCATGAAAGAAAACAGAACATACTCAAATTTCTTGAGGCGTTTTTTAACTTAGGAAACTCCTGAATGTTAAGGTAGTTTAAGTCTTATTTCTAAATTCATAAATCACACTACCTCTTTTCTAGACAAAATGGCACAGTGAGTGCAGGCTTTAAACCACTCCTGTCAACTCCAGGTAAAGGCAGCCAACATTAAATGTTATAAAATGAAGTTAACTACAACCCAGAAATTCTACTTCCAGGTATTGATCCAAGAGAAATAAAAGTTTGTGCCCACACTAAGATATGTGTATCAATACTCTTTGTAGCTTTATTTATAGTATTTTAAAAAGCAGAAACAACCTAAGCATCCATCAGTTAGTAAATGAATAAACTAAATTTGTTATAACCATAAGATGGAATACTATTTGCCAATAAAAGGAAACAAGGCTAATACTATTCTAGAAGAGATAAAAAAGGATGGAGGCTTCCCAAAACAAATACTAAGATGGGATATATGTAGAGTTATTAAAAACAGATGGTACTGGACAAGGATGCTGTATTAATACATTGCTCAATCAAACAGAACAGTCAGCATTTATGCATACATGTATGGAATCTTGAGATGTAATAGTGGAGACAAACAAAATCAGTTGGGAAAAGATGAAATAGATCATCAATAAATAGCTTGCAGAATCTAAGCTTCTCATATGGGACATAAAACAATATCACTATAGTACCCCATATTCAAATATTATAACCTTAATGAGTTAAATATATTGTATTAGTCCATTCTCATGCTGCTCATAAAGACATACAGAGACTGGGTAATTTATAAAGAGAAGCAGTTTAATGAACTCACAATTACACATGGCTGGAGGCCTCACAATCATGGTGGAAGAGCAAAGACACGTCTTACATGGCAGCGGACAATGGAGCTTGTTCAAGGGAACTTCCACTTATAAAACCATTAGATCTTGTGAGATTTATTCACTATCAAGAAGGTAGTACTGGGAAAACCACCCCCATGATCCAATTATCTCCATCTTTCCCCACCCTTGACACATCGGTATTATTACAATTCAAGGTGAAATTTGAGTGGGGACACAGCCAAAATATATCATTTCTCTATAGGAAAATATACAAGTTAAAGCAATCAAATTTAGAATATAAAAATATACTAAAATATATTTTCCAACTCAGAGTCAAAAAGTTTTCTTACAAAACATAAAATGAAATCATAAAGGAAAAGAAGTATAAATATACTCAATTAGAATAAAAACACTCAAGATACCATATATCGATTTAGATCTCATATACATGCCCCTTGTGTCAAATAACTGCAGCGTAAGATTACCTCAAGTAAGTGAGGTGAAGGACATTGTAAGATTTGATTCCTTTTCACAGAGAATTGAGACAAATATGATGAAAATGTTTATTAATTCTCTACAGTGGATTACATATGTATCTTTTATGCTCATTTGTTTTTTATATTTTTTCAAAACAATAATACACAAAATAGTAAATCTTGCACAAACAGCTCTCTAGCCTTTACTATTATTTTTATGTCTTAATTAAATTTTGTTTGGTTTCTCTTATAAAAAGATGAAAAAAGTTATTGTTATTACATATAACTTACATATATGCCTTAGATACAATAGATACAATAGCTGATAACACTTCAATTTGAGTATCATATGTACATTGAGTTAACAGTGTATGAAAATGCCTAATATATTCAAATCATAAATAATACAAATTGAATTTATTCTTATCTTAAAATATTTTCTAAATTAATATTAATTTCTTAAACATCAACAATTACAACATAATACCTGCTCAGTATATCCAAATCTTCTCAACTTTCACTCAGGAAATAATTCAACTTGTTAGCTACATTTAATAGTGTCTTTAAAAATTGTATTATTCATAGCACATTTAATAATATGCCTTCCAAATGTTAGCTTATCATTTCCAAAGATACATGATATTTTAGTAGAAAGTTTTATGCTCTAAATAATCTATCAACTTAGCATAAGATTTTTTCTATTTTGAATACTGTATCAATGACTTGTTACATATGAGCCATTTTTAAAAATAATATATCAATGTTTGAAGCAAATAAATATATATCTGTGATTACATGAATATGTACATTTTATCTAAAATCATAGCATTTTAAATAGTTTGTGCTTTTAAATTTTCTACCGGTTTGAATACCGTCCTCTACAAACATTTTATGTATGTTACTAAAAGATTTCCTCATAATTTAATCAACTCAGATGCACATATCTTTTATACAGCATGGAATTTCTTAGACAATTTGGAAATATGTAAGAATGACTCCAAACATATTTCTTTGATACACTATTTCCTTTTTTATGTTTGTGTTTTTTTTCATTTGCATTAATATTTACGTTTGAAACCTTCACTGCAATTTCATAAAAGTAGACTGTTAAAGTGTGCAGATACCAGAATTTCTCAGTTACAGTTTGAGTGAATTTGTATTTGTCTATACCTCCTAATTATTTTTTACTCTTAAATGTTCATTCATCTCATGGTACAGCTTTGCAGATACTCTCTAAATAATATCAACACTGTTTACCAAGGCATAAAAAACCCTTGACTGATACCCGTTTGCAGCCTCTACTGATGGGAATTTTTCACATAGGTCGTTTATTCTAGGCTTTCCTCAATAAGTCACAATTTTTCTTACCTTACATCATCCTAGATGCACAAATTCTGTAGAATTCCTCCTCCTGAACTCATTCCTTTTAAGAAGACCACACATGGCTTTTCACACTATATCTTTATTGTATTGAACTTCCTGGCTATATCAAACAGTATTGAACCCAGTTATTTTGGCCTACAAATAATGGACAGAGAAAGTTTCACCTTCTTGTCTTTTCAGTCCATGATTACAGCCAGCCAGTACTTCCGGTTCTCTTAATTGTTGGTTCTCCGCAATTATTCTGGCCTCACCGTAGTGAGAAAAGAACTTTTATTGAATAATGAGTGAATTATTGTGTACCTTCATATGTTGGTCAGAAAAGAAAACGCTTAGCAAGAGTATTTGAGAATAAAATACCTGTTAAATTATCTTTTTTTAAATTTTCCTTTCCAAAATGAATAGTTTATCATTCAACGATGTGAAGATGGCAAAATGACCATGAGAAAAATGTAAAGCCATTGCCACTGTGGATACTTGTTGCTTAAAACGATAGCATGGTACTTTGTACCATATTGAACATTTCCTTACTCTTAAAAGTATGCATTACAAACAATTTTTTTTTTTTTTTTTTTTTTTTTTTGAGAAAGAGTCTCGTTCTGTCGCCCAGGCTGGAGTGCAGTGGCCAGATCTCAGCTCACTGCAAACTCCGCCTCCGGGGTTTACGCCATTCTCCTGCCTCAGCCTCCCGAGTAGCCAGGACTACAGGTGCCCGCCACCTCGTCCGGCTAGTTTTTTGTATTTTTTTAGTAGAGATGGGGTTTCACTGCGTTAGGCAGGATGGTCTCGATCTCCTGACCTTGTGATCCACCCGTCTCGGCCTCCCAAAGTGCAGGGATTACAGGCTTGAGCCAACACGCCTGGCCAACAAACAATTTTTATTCATGCCTTACTAGGTACAAAAGCTAGGTTCTCTACTAGCAAATATGTAGTTTAATAAAAATATGAAGTATATATTTCACAAATAATAGGAAATCTTTTCTAAAATGGAGTTTGAAGTTTTCAAACATGGAGTATAAAATAATTAAGTATTGCCTGTATTTGTTCAATTTTAACTCATTAGTTGTGATACTTTCTATTATGATAATGAATCTGTTTTTACAAAGTGCTAGTGTACCATGATATGGCACTGAGAATCAGGGCATACTAATATACCTATGTAACCACTTGTCTCTGTTTATTAGAATTATTAGGTCCACTAACACCTTAAGTAGTTTTTTATTATTTTTCTGTTTCATTTGTCATATCAATGTTTGCATTTAATATTTTCACTTACTTTCATAAAAATAAAAATTACTGTCAAAAGCCTTGCATAACAACCGGTGTAATTTTACTGCTCAGATTTTGTGATTTATTTTGTATTGAGGAAAATAATTACAGACTAACTGTATCTTCTTATTTTCTGGGGAATACTGCCAATATTATTTCAGATTTGTGAAGGTATAGAGATAGACTAGTTACCATTATAATTATTTGCTTAATTACTAAAACATCATTGAGGATATAACCATGGGCAGCCACTAGGTTTAGTTAGTAACACCTTACTCTGTTGTTTGCCTCTGAGCCTGTCCATATACAAACAAGCTTTTATGGTGAGGGGCCTGAAACAGTCTTAGTTCTACAGTTTTATTTCTATTATGGCTGTCTCTTCAGTGTAATCTCTTATTACCGAAGACCATGGAAGCAGTTGGCTAATTCAGAAAGGACACAAAATGTCCAGGCTGTCAGTCAATTTAGACAGCGTAATTGAGGCAGTGGCACTTCTTTTGAGAAGAGCTGCATTCCCTGTCATGTGTGCTGACAACATGTCTAGATGTCTTCTGAGTTTGTTTCTTCCTTTAAAAACTTTGTTTAGAGTAAGAGATCAGGCAACATTCATGAATATCCTGAGTTTTATCAAGCTTTTCTCGTAGAGATGGATTTCAGAAGCTTGAGCTCAATTATCAAGCTATTGAAAGCAATCATTTCAAATAATTCACAGGACTTTTCTCCTACAAAATCACTGTCCTTACCACCAATTGTCTATCCATTAAATAAATGGTGTGTATTTTAAAGTTTGCCATTGCAGAATCTTACTTTTAAGCCTAAATTCTGTACTGTTTGGTATACGTTAAGCAAAAGTTAGTTACATAGCCACACTTACCTGCAAGAAAGAATACTAAATGTAGTGTTTATTTTAGAAAGCAACACATATGTAATACTTGTATGTATTCATATGTACATGCATATATTTATATAAATGGAAATGTATATATACATTTATATACATATAATTAGTAACACATAATATGCATTGTAGAGCAAATTATATTTTTTTCACAATGATTGATGGTCAATAATGAAAATGCAGGTTTATGTTATTACCTTAAGTAACTATAAAGTTTGCACAATTTATTACATTTATTATGGCTTCAGGTCACTTTGGAAATGCTAAACATCAAAAGGTTAAATATATGTGAAAGAGTAAAGAAAAGGAAAGGCAGAAAGATAGATGGATAAATAGTTTTAGTGAAACACACAAAACATTCATATTACATTTTTTTAAAAATTATCTTTTAAGTTCAGAGGTTCATGTGCTCGTTTGTTATAAAGTTAAAACCATGTCATGGGGGTTTGTTGTACAGATTATTTCATCATCCAGATATTAAGCCCTGTAACCATTAATTTTTTTTTTCTGATCCTCTCCCTCCTTCCACCCTCCACCCTCTGGTAGACCCCAGTGTCTGTTGTTCCCCTCTGTGTTCATATGTTCTCATCATTTAACTCTCACATATAAGTGAGGACATGTGATAGTTAGTTTTCTCTTTCTGTGTTAGTTTGCTAAAGGCAATGGCCTCCAGCTACACCCATGTTCCCGCAAAGGACATGATCTCATTCATTTTTATGTCTTTGCTATTGTAAATAGTGCTACAATGAACATATGTGTGCATATGTCTTTAAGGAAGAATGTTTTATAGTCCTTTGGATATTTAACCAGAAGTGGGATTGCGGGCTCCCTAACAATGGTATTTCTGTCTTTAAGTCTTTCAGGAATTGCCACACTGCTTTCCACAATGGTTGATTTGCACTCCCTCCAACAGTGTATAAGTTTTCCTTTTTCTCCACATCCTTGCCAGCACGTTTGACTTTTTAATAACAGCCATTCTGATTGGTGTGAGATAGTATCTCATTGTGGTTTTGATTTGCATTTCTCTAGTGATCACTGATGTCGAGCTTTTTGTCATATGCTTTTTAGTTATATGCTTGTCTTCTTTTGAAAAGTGTTTGTTCATGCCCTTTGCCCACTTTTTAATAGGTTTTTTGGTTTTTATTTTCTTGTAAATTCGTTAAGCTCCTTATAGATGCTGGATATTAGACTTTTGTCAGATGAATACTTTGCAAAAATTTTCTCCCATTCTGTACATTGTTTGTTATTCAGTTGATTTCTTTTACTGTGCAGCAGCTCTTTCCATTTGTCAATTTTTGATTTTGTTGCAATTGCATTGAGTGTCTTTTTCATAAAATCTTTACTTGTTTCTATGACTAGGATGGCATTGCCTAGGTTTGCTTCCAGGGCTTTCATAGTTTTTGTTTTACATTTAAGTCTTTAATCCACCTCGAGTTGATTTTTGTATGTAGTGTGTGGAAGGGGTACAGTTTCAACCTTCTGCATATGGTTAGCGAGTTATCCCAGCACCATTTATTGAATAGGGAGTCTTTTCCCATTTCTTGCTTTGTCAGTTTTGTCCACGATCAGATGGTTGCAGGAGGTTGGCCTTATTTCTGGGCTCTATTCTGTTTATTAGTTTTTGTGTCTGTTTTTTGTACCAGTACCAGACTGTTTTGGTTACTGAATCCTGTGGCATACTTTGAATTCAGGTAACGTGATGCCTCCAGCTTTGTTCTTTTTGCTTAGGGTTACCTTAGCTTTTTGGGCTCTTTTGTGGTTCCATATGAATTATAAAATAGTTTTTTTCTAGTTTTGTGAAGAATGTCATTGGTAGTTTGATAGGAATAGCATTGAATCTATAAAGTGCTTTGGGCATCATGACCATTTAATGATGTTAATTCATCCTATCCATGAGCATGGAATGTTTTTCCATTTATTTGTGTTATCTCTGATTTATTTGAGGAGTGCTTTGCAGTTCTCCTTGTAGAGATCTATCACCTCCCTGGTTAGCTACATTTTATTTTATTTTATTTTATTTTATTTTATTTTATTTTATTTTAT
>NC_045434.1:51551052-51556248 GCF_002776525.5 Piliocolobus tephrosceles | reverse complement strand
ATTTTATTTTATTTTATTTTATTTTATTTTATTTTATTTTATTTTATTTTATTACTTTTGTGGCAACTGTGAATGGAATTGTGATTCTTATTTGGCTCTTGGCTTGACTGTTGCTGGCACATAGGAATGCTATGGATTTGTGGACATTGATTTTGCATCCTGAGACTTTGCTGAAGTTGTTTATCAGCTTAGGGATCTTTTGGGCAGAGACTATAAGGTTTTCTAGGTACAGAATCATGTCATCGGCAACAGGGTTGGTTTAACTTTCTCTCTTCCTGTCTCAGACCACAGTGCAATTAAAATAAAAATTGAAACTAAGAAAATAGCTCAAAATAGCTCCTACAATTACATGGAAATTGAATAACCTACACCTGAATGACTTTTGGGTAAGTAATGAAATTAAGACAGAAATCAAGGAGCTCTCTGAAGCTAATAAGAACACAGATACAGTTTACCAGAATCTCTGGGACACTGCTAAGGCAGTGTTAAGAGGGAAATTTGCAACACTAAATACCCACATCAAAAAGTTAGAAAGGTCTCAATTTAACAACTTTATATCACAAGTATAATAACTAGAGGACCAAGAGCAAACCAAAGCTAGCATAAGACAAAAAATAACCAAAATCAAACATGAACTGGAGGAGATTGAGATACACACACACACACACAAATCATTCAAACGAGCAATGAATCCAGGAGTTGATTTTCTGAACAAAAGTGATAAAATAGACCACTAGCTAGACAAAGAACACAAGAGAAGATCCCAAGAAACACAATTAGAAACAATAAAGGGGATATTACCACTGACCCCACAGAAATACGAACAGCCACCAGAGAATATTATGAAAACCTCAGTACACAGACTAGAAAATCTAGAAGAAATGGACACATGCATCCTTCCATGACTGAACCAGGAAAAAATTGAATCCCTGAATAGACCAAGAATGAGCTCTGAATTTGAATCCGTAATAAACAGCCTAACAGCCAAAAAAGCCCAAGACCAAACAGATTCACAGCGAAATTCTACCAGATGTACAAAGAATAGCTTTTACCATTCCTACTGAAACTATTCCAAAAAAATTGAGGAGGGACTCCTCCCTAACTCATTCCATGAGACCAGAATCATCCTGATATCAAAACCTGGCAGAGACACAAACAAAATACAGAAACTTCATGCCAATATATGTGATGAACATAAACTCAAAAATCCTGAACAAAATACGGGCAATTCAAATCCAGCAGTACTTCTAAAAGCTTATCCATCATGATCACCTAGGATTTATCCCTGGGGTGCAAGGTTGGTTCAACATATATAAATCAATAAATGTGGTTAATCACATAAACAGAACTAAAGACAAAAACCACATGATTATCTCAACAGATGCAGAAAAGGCTATCAATAGAATTTAACACCCTTCATGTTAAAAATTTTCAATTAATTAGGTATTGAATGAACGTACCTCGAAATAAGAGGTGCCATCTATGACAAAACCACAGCCAACATTATACTGAATAGGCAAAAGCTGGAAGTATTTCCCTTGAAAACTGGTACAAGACAAGGAAGCTTTGTCTCACCACTCCTCTTCGACACAGTATTGGAAGTCCTGGACAAGGCAATCAGGCAAGAGAAAGAAATAAAGGGCATCCAAATACTTTTAATTTTTTTTAAGTCAGTTGTAAATTCTGCTTTATATTCTCCTTTTTAATAGGTTGAGAAATTTTACTTATGAGCAGAATTTACTTTTTAATATAAACTTCATGTTTTAGTATAGTTTTAGCAAAATTGTGCAGAAGAGATTTTGCATACACTCACTACCTCCTCACATGTATATACTCCCCAACTATCAACATCTTCCAGAGCGGTACATGTATTAAATTTGATGAACCTGAATTCACACATCATTATCACTCAGAGGTCACAGTTTATATTAGGGTACACTTTTGGTGTTGAATATTCTGCAAGGTTAGATAAACCTATAAGTTTGTGTATCCACCATTGTAGTATCATACAGAGCAGTTGCACTGCTCAAAATATCTTCTGTTCTCTGCCTATTTATCCCTCTCTTTTAACCCTGGCAAACACTGATTTTTGTATTCTCTCTTTAGTTATACTTTTCCAGAATATCATGTAGTTGAATCATACAATATGTAACCTTTTCTGATTGGCTTCTTTCACCTAGTAATATGTATTTATCCTTTCTCCATGTCTTTTCATATCTTGATAGCTCACTTCTTTTTAACATTTCATTGTCTGCATGTACTACATTATATTTATCCGTTTACACACTGAAGGACATCTTGGTTACTTCAATTATTGACAATTATGAATAAGGCTGCAATAACTATATATGTGCATGTTTTTGTGTGAACATAAGATTTTTAACTTTCTTTGATACCAAGTAGTGTATCCAATACCAAGTAGTATAATTGCTGAATTTTATAGTAAGCATGTGTTTAGTTTTGTAAAATGTTGTCTATCCTCCAGAGTGGCTGCATCATTTAGCATTTCCATCTGCAGTGAAAGTTATTGTTATTTCACATCCTCGCCATCATTGGGTTTTGTCAGTGACCAATTCTAATAGGTGTGTAGTAGTATCTCTTTGTCATTTTAACTTGTGTTTTTCTGATGACATGTAATTTGGAGCATCTTTTCATGTGCCTATTTGCGATCTGTGATGGTTAATTTTAGGTGTCAACGTTAATGGGTTAAGATAGCTGATAAAGCCTTATTTCTGAGTATGTCTGTAAGAGTTTTTCTGGAAGAGGGTGGAATTTGATTCAGTGGGCTGAGTAAGAAAGATCTCCTCTCCCCAGTGTAGGTGGACCCTATCCAATCCATTGAGGGTCTACATAAAACAAAAAAGGCAGAGGAAAGGTGATTTCTCTCTCTTCTGGAGCTAGAATACACATGTCCTCCTGACTTTGAACATCAAAACTGTAGGTTTTGGGGCCTTCAGACACCAGGACCTGCACCGGTGGCCCTCCAGTTTCTCAGGCCTTTGTTTACTACCTGCTGATGGTAGCAGATATTGGGACTTGTCAGCCTCCATAATTATGTAAGCCCATTCCTTATAATAAATCAAACTCCCTTGCTCCTTCTCCCTCCTAATACCAGTACATGTGCATTGAGTTAAACCTGTACATGTCTGTGAGAATAAACTTTAGAAGTACCTAAAAATAAATTAATCAACACACTCCTCAAAAATCTCTCTGGTAGAAGCCCCTAGATGCATTGGACAATGGGGATGTATTTCATGAAAAAAATGAACAATTACTTAAATATAGTGAATATTACATTGAATTTATTTTTAATTAGTTTAAAAAATATTTTATTAAGATAAAGCCAGGCGCAATGGCTCACCCCTGTAATCCCAGTACTTTGGGAGGCCGAGGTGGGCAGATCACGAGGTCAGGAGATCGAGACCATCCTAGCTAACATGGTGAAACCCTGTCTTCACTAAAAATACAAAAAAATTAGCCGGTTGTGGTGGCGGGTGCCTATAGTCCCAGCTGCTCGGGAGGCTGAGGTAGGAGAATGGTGTGAACCTGGGAGGTGGAGCTTGAAGTGAGCTGAGATCATGCCACTGCACTCCAGCCTGGGTGACAGAGCGAGACTCTGTCTTAAAAAAAAAAATAATAATAAATAAATAAATAAATAAATAAATAAATAAATAAATATAAAAAGATGTTGCTAAATGACGTTTAATTTTGTCTATAAGGTGCACCTCTTTGAATATAATCGGTAATTTGACCTTTCTTGTAGTATAACACTTGGAAAAATGTGTGCATTATTTTATACTTTCAACAGAAGTATGAAAAACTCATTCAAATATCAATTTTCCTTTTTGCAATTTTCAACTTTTATTTTAGATATAAGGGATACATGGGCAGGTTTGTTTCACAGGTATGTCTTATCCACAAAGATATCTACCAAACTTTTGTTGTATTCAAGGTAATTCCGACTAGCTTTTTATGTAAGCTTCCACAAAGTATACTTCCTCCTAAGGACTACCTATTACTATGCTTACATTCTTTTTGAGAAAAAGAAGAATGTAAGGAAGTTAGTTTTATGTTGATATTCCAGAAATAGTAGAATATACTTGTGACAAGAAACTAAAAATCAAATTCAAGAAAATACAAGTAGATATAGAGGCTTAATTTATGATGAAGCTACTTTTTTTTAAAACCTGTCAAAAATGGATGCATAATTCAATAAAGGTTCTTAACACATGTCTATAAAAATGTTAAAAATCTAAATATAAAAACACTATTAAATGGTTAGAAGAAAATATGTGATATTTATTCTTATTTTTCAGTGTGGGGAAGATATTCTTTAACAGGATACATATTCAAAAGTATAAAAAAACTGATATATTTGATTATAAAAGACACCATACACAATATTATAATATAAATGAAATCTTAGCTCAAACAACCCAAATGTCCATCAATTGCAGAATGTTTCAATAAATTGTGATATTAATATAATTGAATACTGTATATCAGTGAAAACGTATTTACTACAATTATGCAAACAGTATGGATAAATTTTACAAGTCTCATTTTAATTAAAAAAGGGCTAGAAAAGAGAATAATTTACTATTTACACATTAATTTATCTGAAGTTCAAAACACAGGTAAAATTAAGGATAATATTTAGGGATAGATGCTTTGGTAGAAAAGCTCAAATAAAAAATAAACCAGCAATTGTCTAAAGTTTAGAACAGCAGTCACCAATATCAGTGGAGGATTACTTATTAATTAGTTGTCATTAGTAATTAGTTAGTTTTAATTAGTAATTGAATGTTTATAATCTATTTGAAGGGTAGTATTTTTTGTTTTGCATATAAATAAGTACATTTTTAACCTTTTTAATTGATACATATAGTATTTTACTTATTTATGGGATGCACATATGTGATATTCTGTTGCATGGATAGAATATGTAATGGTCTACTCAAGAGTACGTGGCAGGCGAGAATTCTACCACTGAACCACACTGGATTAAGAAAATGTGGCACATATACACCATGGAATACTATGCAGCCATAAAAAAGGATGAGTTTGCATCCTTTGTAGGGACATGGATGCAGCTGGAAACCATCATTCTTAACAAACTATCACAAGAAGAGAAAACCAAACACCGCATGTTCTCACTCATAGGTGGGAACTGAACAATGAGCTCACTTGGACTCG